>NW_027638626.1:612298-700901 GCF_951216825.1 Electrona antarctica
ACACGCACACGCACACACACCGACGGAAGATGAAACCATGCAAGGCACCAACCAGCACATCAGGAGCAATCAGGGGTTCGGAGTCTTGCTCAAGGACACTTGGACACTACCTCTGGGGGAGCCCACAGGGATCAAACCGGGAACCTCGCCACATCCTGTGATTATAATATGAACTCTTTGAGAGCTGGAAACGGGATCACGGAGGACTGTTGTGTCGTCTCGTGTTTTTAATGCGTTTCTATAAATGTTTTTTATAAACCTCTTCCTCGTTGGAGGTGTCTGTGTCTTCGTAACGGTTTGTCTCATCGCTCTGTCTTCGTAACGGTTTGTCTCATCACTTTGTCTTCGTAACGGTTTGTCTCATCACTTTGTCTTCGTAACGGTTTGTCTCATCGCTCTGTCTTCGTAACGGTTTGTCTCATCGCTCTGTCTTCGTAACGGTTTGTCTCATCGCTCTGTCTTCGTAACGGTGTGTCTCATCACTTTGTCTTCGTAACGGTTTGTCTCATCGCTCTGTCTTCGTAACGGTTTGTCTCATCACTTTGTCTTCGTAACGGTTTGTCTCATCACTTTGTCTTCGTAACGGTTTGTCTCATCACTTTGTCTTCGTAACGGTTTGTCTCATCACTTTGTCTTCGTAACGGTTTGTCTCATCACTTTGTCTTCGTAACGGTTTGTCTCATCACTTTGTCTTCGTAACGGTGTGTCTCATCACTTTGTCTTCGTAACGGTTTGTCTCATCGCTTTGTCTTCGTAACGGTTTGTCTCATCGCTTTGTCTTCGTAACGGTTTGTCTCATCACTTTGTCTTCGTAACGGTTTGTCTCATCACTTTGTCTTCCGTGTCACCAGTGTTGGTTAGGGTTAGCACCAGTTAACACCAGTGTTGGTTTCATCGACTAAAACTATGACAAAGAATGTTCGTCGACTACCTTTTTTCATTTTTTTAATGAAAGGTTCTGTGAATGACGTAGGAATGTAATCCAGAATGTAATCCACTTGGTGCTGACTGTATTTACTTTTAGATCACAAAGACTACATGACATAAAATACCCTAAAAATGTATAGTTTATGTTAAAAAAGAACTATGAAGGTTGTGTGAGCGACTCTTGTAGATCTGATATTGTCACTAACGTATCACAAAAGAACGCTCCTCGTTCCAAGCTTTTAAATCTGTTATTTTCACCGTTCAACAGTGTATAGGGCTTTTAAATCTGTTATCTTCACCGTTCAACAGAGTGTATAGGGCTTTTAAATCTGTTATTTTCACCGTTCAACAGAGTGTATAGGGCTTTTAAATCTGTTATCTTCACCGTTCAACAGAGTGTATAGGGCTTTTAAATCTGTTGTTTTCACCGTTCAACAGAGTGTATAGGGCTTTTAAATCTGTTATTTTCACCGTTCAACAGAGTGTATAGGGCTTTTAAATCAGTTATCTTCACCGTTCAACAGAGTGTATAGGGCTTTTAAATCTGTTGTTTTCACCGTTCAACAGAGTGTATAGGGCTTTTAAATCTGTTATTTTCACCGTTCAACAGAGTGTATAGGGCTTTTAAATCTGTTATCTTCACCGTTCAACAGAGTGTATAGGGCTTTTAAATCTGTTGTTTTCACCGTTCAACAGAGTGTATAGGGCTTTTAAATCTGTTATTTTCACCATAGCTAGGCGGGAAATTGATGTGATAGTTCAGTTGGTGATGAAAGCATGAAATTCGCCACAGATGACCTTCATATGACCCTAATTGATAATCAACCTCGGGCCATGCAGAATTCCACCATTTTTCAAGATGGCCGCCAGTTTGCAATTGGACCTATACGTTTTGGACAATATCTCTTTGCTAGGGCTGTAAATCTTTGATTTCACCATTTTGATATAAGAGAAGATCAAAATAACTTTAGGTTTCAATATGGCGGCATGTTTTCCAATATGGCTGCCAATAAACTGCATAAATGTACATCTGCTCATGGTTAATGCACAGTTGGTGATAGAAACATGACATTTGGCACAGATCACCTTTATGACACCCTAATTCATAATCAACCTTGGGCCATGCAGAATTCCTAAATTTGTCAAAATGGCCACCAGTTTTAAAAATGGCTGCAACTGGACCTATATTTTGGACTATAGCACTTTGCTGAGGCTGGATCTTTGATTTCCACCTAAGGGAATATGTCCTGGAGGTATTTCTACCAGGTAAGATACAAAATAACATTAAGTTCCAATATGGTGGCATGTTTTCCAATATGGCTGCCGATAAATTGCATAACTGTACATCTGTTCATGGTTAATCCACAGTTGGTGATACAAGTATGACATTTGGCACAGATTACCTTTATACCACCCTAATTGGTAATCAACCTCGGACCACGCATAATTCCTCCATTTTACAAGATGGTTGCCAGTTTTTACCAGTTGAAATGGCTTCAACTGGGCCTAGGTTTTTGACTATATCCTTTTGCAGGGGCAGTATTTTTTAATTTCCCCTTCATTTTGATATAAGAGAACATGTTCTGGAGGCATTTCTACCAAGTAAGATCAGAAATAACATTAGGTTCCAATATGGCGTCATGTTTTCCAGTATTGCTGCCGATAAATGATTATGGTTAATCCACATGATCTTATAACATGAGCTCCAACACCACATGTGCTTAAATAATAATTGTATTAATAATTAACATACACAGGATCCATTTAGGTTTTCAATGACCTAGGTTCAAATAGCGTGGCATATTTTGAAATATGGTCACCATCACCATACACAAACTTAGATCCGATAAAGCTTGGTGAAGGTTTTTGGCACATCTTTGCAGCTTGGTATGCAGTTATGGCTTTGTGCAGATTCTTAGTTTTGTCTGTCTTGTTACAGGTCATTCAAAAGCTACCAAATCACTTTAAAATGTGGCGCAAATGGGCAGATGTTACTTTTAAGGCTGCTGCGAGTGAATTTAGCCGAAGATACTTTACACTTCTCTTCTGATATTAACTTCCTTTTTCTTTCCAATGTTGATGTTTTTAACTGTTACCATGAGTCTTGGTATGTAGCTTTGTTCAAGTGTCAACTGAATTCCATCATCAAGTTGCCTGGGGTCAAAAATAATTGGCATGCAATTAATTTTGTAAAAACAACTTTGTTAGTTCAATCACTGTGTTTTGTTATGGCCGCGTTGCGTTGTGTGAGGGCTTCGCTTCGGAGGCAGCCAATCATGACTAGGTTGCTACTACGCGATTTGCTACACAAGTCTCATATAGCTTAAGCGGCATTTCAGAGTATGTGGTCAGACTGGGAGTCTGACCACATACATTGGCTTTAATAGGGGCAGTCAATCATGACTAGGTCACTAAAATAAAATGAGCTGTTGTATGCCAGGTTTCCACCTGGCAAAAAATACACTACAATAATTATGGGATACAACTGGGCTGGTCTCAGTAACATCACTATCCTACCCCCAGTCCGATCATTCATCCAATGCTATGAATTTCCTATATGTACACCTTCCGAAAGACTAAAGCCCTGTCTTCCTTGGCTCGGCTCTCCCGCGCTGGCACATCATGTCAATTCAGGTGCGGCTGTTTAACTTTAATTTGGGGCAAGTGATTGAACCCCATGCTGAGTATCACAGCTATAGTGTCAACCAGTGTACCCTGGTACTGCAATAACACAATAAAAACTTGTCAATTGGGCTTTTGGGCTTTTGAAAACCTGTCAGGCATCTTCCCAAATTGAGGAATTCTGCATGGCACGAGGTTGATTACCAATTAGGGTGGTATAAAGGTGATCTGTGCCATATTTCATGCTTGTATCCGGTCTGTGTATTATCCATGAGCAGATGTACATTCATGCAATTTATCGGCAGCCATATTGGAAAACATGTCACCATATTGGAACCTAAGGTTATTTCTGATCTTACTTTGTAGAAATACCCCCAGAACATATTCTCTTATATCAAAATGAGGGGGAAATAAAAAATATTACAGTCTCAGCAAAAGGATATAGTCCAAAACATAGGCCCAGTTGAAGCCATTTCAACTGGTGAAACCTGGTGGCCATCTTGAAAAATTGAGGAATTATGCATGGCCCGAGGTTGATTACCAATTAGGGTGGTATAAAGGTCTGTGCCAAATGTCATGCTTGTGTCACCAACTGTGGATTAACCATGAGCCATGAATCATGAGTAGTACAGTTATGCAATTTATCGGCAGCCATATTGGAAAACATGCCACCATATTGGAACTTAATGTAATTTTGTTATCTTACCTGGTAGAAATACCTCCAGAACATATTCTCTTATATCAAAATTAGGGGGAAATCAAAGATTCAGCCCCAGCAAAGTGATATTATCCAAAACGTAGGTCCAGTTGCAGCGATTTTTAAAACTGGCGGCCATCTTGAAAAATGTAGGAATTCTGCATTGCCCAAGGTTGATTATGAATTAGGGTGTCATAAAGGTGATCTGTGCCAAATGTCATGTTTGTATCACCAACTGTGCATTAACCATGAGCAGATGTACATTTATACAGTTTATTGGCAGCCATATTGGAAAACATGGCGCCATATTGGAACCTAATGTTACTTTTTATATCGTACTTGGTATAAATACCTCCAGAACATATTATCTTATATCAAATTGAGGGGAAATAAAATATTTACAGCCCCAGCAAAGTCATATAGTCCAAAAACGTATGTACAGTTGCAGCCATTTTTTAAACTGGCGGGCCACCTTGAAAAAATTAGAATTCTGCGTGGCCCGAGGTTGATTATCGATTAGGGTCATATGAAGGTCATCTGTGCCAAATTTCATGCTTTCATCACCAACTGAACTATCTGTTCAGCTATTGAAACAGCTATTTCCCGCCTAGCTACCATTCAACAGAGTGTATAGGGCTTTTAAATCTGTTATTTTCACCGTTCAACAGAGTGTATAGGGCTTTTAAATCAGTTATTTTCACCGTTCACGACTGGGGGTCTCCGGACCACACGGGGACCACCTGGAACCCCCTCAAGGACCACATAGGGACCACCTGGAACTCCCTCAAGGACCACACGGGGACCACCTGGAACCCCCTCAAGGACCACATAGGGACCACCTGGAACTCCCTCAAGGACCACACGGGGACCACCTGGAACCCCCTCAAGGACCACACGGGGACCACCTGGAACCCCCTCAAGGACCACACGGGGACCACCTGGAACCCCCTCAAGGACCACACGGGGACCACCTGGAACCCCCTCAAGGACCACACGGGGACCACCTGGAACCCCCTCAAGGACCACACGGGGACCACCTGGAATCCCCTCAAGGACCACACGGGGACCACCTGGAACCCCCTCAAGGACCACACGGGGACCACCTAGAACCCCCTCAAGGACCACACGGGGACCACCTGGAACCCCCTCAAGGACCACACGGGGACCACCTGGAACCCCCTCAAGGACCACAAGGGGACCACCTGGAACCCCCTCAAGGACCACACGGGGACCACCTGGAACCCCCTCAAGGACCACACGGGGACCACCTGGAACCCCCTCAAGGACCACACGGGGACCACCTGGAACCCCCTCAAGGACCACACGGGGACCACCTGGAACCCCCTCAAGGACCACACGGGGACCACCTGGAACCCCCTCAAGGACCACACGGGGACCACCTGGAACCCCCTCAAGGACCACACGGGGACCACCTGGAACTCCCTCAAGGACCACACAGGGACCACCTGGAACCCCCTCAAGGACCACACGGGGACCACCTGGAACTCCCTCAAGGACCACACGGGGACCACCTGGAACCCCCTCAAGGACCACACGGGGACCACCTGGAACTCCCTCAAGGACCACACGGGGACCACCTGGAACCCCCTCAAGGACCACACGGGGACCACCTGGAACCCCCTCAAGGACCACACGGGGACCACCTGGAACCCCCTCAAGGACCACACGGGGACCACCTGGAACCCCCTCAAGGACCACACGGGGACCACCTGGAACCCCCTCAAGGACCACACGGGGACCACCTGGAACCCCCTCAAGGACCACACGGGGACCACCTGGAACCCCGTCAAGGACCACACGGGGACCACCTGGAACCCCCTCAAGGACCACACGGGGACCACCTGGAACCCCCTCAAGGACCACAAGGGGACCACCTGGAACCCCCTCAAGGACCACACGGGGACCACCTGGAACCCCCTCAAGGACCACACGGGGAGCACCTGGAACTCCCTCAAGGACCACACGGGGAGCACCTGGAACCCCCTCAAGGACCACACGGGGACCACCTGGAACTCCCTCAAGGACCACACGGGGACCACCTGGAACTCCCTCAAGGACCACACGGGGAGCACCTGGAACTCCCTCAAGGACCACAAGGGGACCACCTGGAACCCCCTCAAGGACCACACGGGGACCACCTGGAACCCCCTCAAGGACCACACGGGGACCACCTGGAACTCCCTCAAGGACCACAAGGGGACCACCTGGAACCCCCTCAAGGACCACACGGGGACCACCTGGAACCCCCTCAAGGACCACAAGGGGACCACCTGGAACCCCCTCAAGGACCACACGGGGACCACCTGGAACTCCCTCAAGGACCACACGGGGACCACCTGGAACCCCCTCAAGGACCACACGGGGACCACCTGGAACCCCCTCAAGGACCACACGGGGACCACCTGGAACTCCCTCAAGGACCACACGGGGACCACCTGGAACCCCCTCAAGGACCACACGGGGACCACCTGGAACTCCCTCAAGGACCACTGGTTTCCGTCGACTAAAAACCAAGACGAAAAATGTCCGTCGACGACCTTTTCTTCGTTGACGAAAACTGAATGGAAACTAAATGAAAACTAAGCCACGACGACTAAAACTAAGACTAAATATACTGACGATTTCGTCAACAAATAAAAACTAGACTAAAATGTTAGGAAGGGACTAGTGGACAAGAGATCCAGTATGAGTCTTTTTACACTTGGTTGGCATGCTGAAAATAGCCGATCTACAAGCTCACAACATGTCGAGCTGCGACGCGTTGTGAGCTTGTAGATCGGCTATTTTCAGCAAATGTTAAAACAGTCATTACGTCGGCATCAAGGCTCGCCAAAACACATTTTTGTCGACTAAATCAACTGTAGATTTAGTCGACTAAAATCTTATGATGTTTAGTCGACTAAAACTAGACTAACACGCCAGGTGACTAAAATGTGACAAAAACTAAATTAAAACTTCAATTGCTTAACCCATTTAGGCCTGACGTCGAAATTAAAAAAAAAAAGTCTTCTAAATCAGTTTTCAATTGTCAGTGGTGCTCAATATTTCATTTCAAGGACCCCCAGAATTATCTGTAATTGGCCGCCGACCCCAATCTGAAAATATGTTGTTCCAGGGACCCCCCCAAAAGCAAAGATTTGAGTTAAAAATGTTCACTCTGAAAGAATATATATTTGCGCCACATTTTCATGATTTTTCAAAAATAGCAGACCTAGTGCCGCGCTACGAGCTCGGTGGCGCGCTACGAGCTCAAATGCGCCAGGGCGCATTTCCGAACGCACCCTATAACACCATAAGACGTTCCCGCCCAGAATGGACCGAGGAGTGAGAACCTGACATCCGGACCGAGGAGTGAGAACCTGACATCCGGACCGAGGAGTGAGAACCTGACATCCGGACCGAGGAGTGAGAACCTGACATCCGGACCGAGGAGTGAGAACCTGACATTTTTCCTCATAGACATTTCAAAAAGTATTTATTTAAAGACTGTTACGCCAACTCGAGTCGTGACAAATCATGACAACAAACACAATATTTTGGATAAATATTGGACAAATAATTACAAAGAAGGAAAAAAAACAAAAAAAGTGTTGTAACCTGCCGTTTTCTTCTTCTTTCTAATTCTTTGTTCGGCCCAAAATTTTTTGTTTGTTGTCATGATTTGTCACAACTAGAGTTGGCTTTGTACGAGGCTTAAAAGGTCTTCAAATAAATACTTTTTGCAATGTCTATGAGGAAAATGAACAGGGAATCATTTCCTGGGCCCTGGTAGGGGGCGGGACTGGGCCCTGGTAGGGGGCGGGACTGGGCCCTGGTAGGGGGCGGGACTGGGCCCTGGTAGGGGGCGGGACTGGGCCCTGGTAGGGGGTGGGACTGGGCCCTGGTAGGGGGCGGGACTGCCATGCTCTATAGACCAATTATTTGTTTACAAATATTGGGACTGGGCGGAGTCACGGGTGACTGTTTCATGTAATCAATTCCCAACAGATCTCCAAACCCGTTTTTTTGGGGAGCGCTGGTTTCAGTTCATTCACATATTAACATTTATACTTCATTGTGTGTTGACTAGTGAGGTGCACCCTAGGAGACATTTATACTTCATTGTGTGTTGACTAGTGAGGTGCACCCTAGGAGACATTTATACTACATTGTGTGTTGGCTAGTGAGATGCAACCTAGGATACATTTATACTTCATTGTGTGTTGACTAGTGAGGTGCACCCTAGGATACATTTATACTTCATTGTGTGTTGACTAGTGAGATGCACCCTAGGAGACATTTATACTTCATTGTGTGTTGACTAGTGAGGTGCACCCTAGGAGACATTTATACTTCATTGTGTGTTGACTAGTGAGGTGCACCCTAGGAGACATTTATACTTCATTGTGTGTTGGCTAGTGAGATGCACCCTAGGAGACATTTATACTTCATTGTGTGTTGACTAGTGAGGTGCACCCTAGGAGACATTTATACTTCATTGTGTGTTGACTAGTGAGGTGCACCCTAGGAGACATTTATACTTCATTGTGTGTTGACTAGTGAGGTGCACCCTAGGAGACATTTATACTTCATTGTGTGTTGACTAGTGAGATGCACCCTAGGAGACATTTATACTACATTGTGTGTTGACTAGTGAGATGCACCCTAGGATACATTTATACTTCATTGTGTGTTGACTAGTGAGGTGCACCCTAGGAGACATTTATACTTCATTGTGTGTTGACTAGTGAGATGCACCCTAGGAGACATTTATACTACATTGTGTGTTGACTAGTGAGATGCACCCTAGGATACATTTATACTTCATTGTGTGTTGACTAGTGAGGTGCACCCTAGGAGACATTTATACTTCATTGTGTGTTGGCTAGTGAGATGCACCCTAGGAGACATTTATACTTCATTGTCTGTTGACTAGTGAGATGCACCCTAGGAGACATTTATACTTCATTGTGTGTTGACTAGTGAGATGCACCCTAGGATACATTTATACTTCATTGTGTGTTGACTAGTGAGGTGCACCCTAGGAGACATTTATACTTCATTGTGTGTTGACTAGTGAGAAGCACCCTAGGAGACATTTATACTTCATTGTGTGTTGGCTAGTGAGATGCACCCTAGGAGACATTTATACTTCATTGTGTGTTGCTAGTGAGGTGCACCCTAGGAGACATTTATACTTCATTGTGTGTTGACTAGTGAGATGCACCCTAGGAGACATTTATACTACATTGTGTGTTGACTAGTGAGATGCACCCTAGGAGACATTTATACTTCATTGTGTGTTGACTAGTGAGGTGCACCCTAGGATACATTTATACTTCATTGTGTGTTGACTAGTGAGGTGCACCCTAGGAGACATTTATACTTCATTGTGTGTTGACTAGTGAGATGCACCCTAGGAGACATTTATACTACATTGTGTGTTGACTAGTGAGATGCACCCTAGGATACATTTATACTTCATTGTGTGTTGACTAGTGAGGTGCACCCTAGGAGACATTTATACTTCATTGTGTGTTGGCTAGTGAGATGCACCCTAGGAGACATTTATACTTCATTGTGTGTTGCTAGTGAGGTGCACCCTAGGAGACATTTATACTTCATTGTGTGTTGCTAGTGAGGTGCACCCTAGGAGACATTTATACTTCATTGTGTGTTGGCTAGTGAGATGCAACCTAGGAGACATTTATACTTCATTGTGTGTTGACTGGTGAGATGCACCCTAGGAGACATTTATACTTCATTGTGTGTTGACTAGTGAGATGCACCCTAGGAGACATTTATACTTCATTGTGTGTTGACTAGTGAGATGCACCCTAGGAGACATTTATACTACATTGTGTGTTGACTAGTGAGATGCACCCTAGGAGACATTTATACTTCATTGTGTGTTGGCTAGTGATTGCTAAATCTAAAGACTAAATCTAGAGACTAAATCTAAAGACTAAATGCTGTGTTGTTGTTCACAACACTGTAAGACTAAATCTAAAGACTAAATCTAGAGACTAAATCTAGAGACTAAATGATGTGTTGTTGTTCACAACACTAAGACTAAATCACAATTTGCTGTATGTAGAGAATCCGGCAGCACCAGATTCCTGTACTGTGTGTGTGTGTGTGTGTGTGTGTGTGTGTGTGTGTGTGTGTGTGTGTGTGGAGGAAAACACTCATTATCACGGCATCAAGGCCCGCCAAAATGCATTTTAGTCGACTAAATCAACTGTAGATTTAGTCGACTAAAATCTTATGATATTTAGTCGACTAAAACAAGGCTAACATTAAAACATTCCAGTTGACTAAAATGTGACCAAAACTAAATTAAAACTATTCAAGAGACTAATGACTAAAACTAAAATCTAAATTTGCTGCCAAAAACAACAGTGACACAAGGTACAGTGGTGGGTCATATGGACATGAAGGACACAAGGTACAGTGGTGGGTCATATGGACATGAAGGACACAAGGTACAGTGGTGGGTCATATGGACATGAAGGACACAAGGTACAGTGGTGGGTCATATGGACATGAAGGACACAAGGTACAGTGGTGTGTCATATGGACATGAAGGACACAAGGTACAGTGGTGGGTCATATGGACATGAAGGACACAAGGTACAGTGGTGGGTCATATGGACATGAAGGACACAAGGTACAGTGGTGGGTCATATGGACATGAAGGACACAAGGTACAGTGGTGTGTCATATGGACATGAAGGACACAAGGTACAGTGGTAGGTCATATGGACATGAAGGACACAAGGTACAGTGGTGGGTCATATGGACATGAAGGACACAAGGTACAGTGGTGGGTCATATGGACATGAAGGACACAAGGTACAGTGGTAGGTCATATGGACATGAAGGACACAAGGTACAGTGGTGGGTCATATGGACATGAAGGACACAAGGTACAGTGGTGGGTCATATGGACATGAAGGACACAAGGTACAGTGGTGGGTCATATGGACATGAAGGACACAAGGTACAGTGGTGGGTCATATGGACATGAAGGACACAAGGTACAGTGGTGGGTCATATGGACATGAAGGACACAAGGTACAGTGGTAGGTCATATGGACATGAAGGACACAAGGTACAGTGGTGGGTCATATGGACATGAAGGACACAAGGTACAGTGGTGGGTCATATGGACATGAAGGACACAAGGTACAGTGGTGGGTCATATGGACATGAAGGACACAAGGTACAGTGGTGGGTCATATGGACATGAAGGACACAAGGTACAGTGGTGGGTCATATGGACATGAAGGACACAAGGTACAGTGGTGGGTCATATGGACATGAAGGACACAAGGTACAGTGGTAGGTCATATGGACATGAAGGACACAAGGTACAGTGGTGTGTCATATGGACATGAAGGACACAAGGTACAGTGGTGGGTCATATGGACATGAAGGACACAAGGTACAGTGGTAGGTCATATGGACATGAAGGACACAAGGTACAGTGGTGGGTCATATGGACATGAAGGACACAAGGTACAGTGGTGGGTCATATGGACAAGAAGGACACAAGGTACAGTGGTAGGTCATATGGACATGAAGGACACAAGGTACAGTGGTGGGTCATATAGACATGAAGGACACAAGGTACAGTGGTGGGTCATATAGACATGAAGGACACAAGGTACAGTGGTGGGTCATATGGACATGAAGGACACAAGGTACAGTGGTGGGTCATATGGACATGAAGGACACAAGGTACAGTGGTGGGTCATATGGACATGAAGGACACAAGGTACAGTGGTGGGTCATATGGACATGAAGGACACAAGGTACAGTGGTGTGTCATATGGACATGAAGGACACAAGGTACAGTGGTGGTCATATGGACATGAAGGACACAAGGTACAGTGGTGGGTCATATGGACATGAAGGACACAAGGTACAGTGGTGGGTCATATGGACATGAAGGACACAAGGTACAGTGGTAGGTCATATGGACATGAAGGACACAAGGTACAGTGGTGGGTCATATGGACATGAAGGACACAAGGTACAGTGGTGGTCATATGGACATGAAGGACACAAGGTACAGTGGTAGGTCATATAGACATGAAGGACACAAGGTACAGTGGTAGGTCATATGGACATGAAGGACACAAGGTACAGTGGTGGGTCATATGGACATGAAGGACACAAGGTACAGTGGTGGGTCATATGGACATGAAGGACACAAGGTACAGTGGTGGGTCATATGGACATGAAGGACACAAGGTACAGTGGTGGGTCATATGGACATGAAGGACACAAGGTACAGTGGTGGGTCATATGGACATGAAGGACACAAGGTACAGTGGTGGGTCATATGGACATGAAGGACACAAGGTACAGTGGTGGGTCATATGGACATGAAGGACACAAGGTACAGTGGTAGGTCATATGGACATGAAGGACACAAGGTACAGTGGTAGGTCATATGGACATGAAGGACACAAGGTACAGTGGTAGGTCATATGGACATGAAGGACACAAGGTACAGTGGTAGGTCATATGGACAAGAAGGACACAAGGTACAGTGGTAGGTCATATGGACATGAAGGACACAAGGTACAGTGGTGGGTCATATGGACATGAAGGACACAAGGTACAGTGGTGGGTCATATGGACATGAAGGACACAAGGTACAGTGGTAGGTCATATGGACATGAAGGACACAAGGTACAGTGGTGGGTCATATGGACATGAAGGACACAAGGTACAGTGGTGGGTCATATGGACATGAAGGACACAAGGTACAGTGGTAGGTCATATGGACATGAAGGACACAAGGTACAGTGGTAGGTCATATGGACATGAAGGACACAAGGTACAGTGGTAGGTCATATGGACATGAAGGACACAAGGTACAGTGGTAGGTCATATGGACATGAAGGACACAAGGTACAGTGGTAGGTCATATGGACAAGAAGGACACAAGGTACAGTGGTAGGTCATATGGACATGAAGGACACAAGGTACAGTGGTAGGTCATATGGACATGAAGGACACAAGGTACAGTGGTAGGTCATATGGACATGAAGGACACAAGGTACAGTGGTAGGTCATATGGACATGAAGGACACAAGGTACAGTGGTAGGTCATATGGACATGAAGGACACAAGGTACAGTGGTAGGTCATATGGACATGAAGGACACAAGGTACAGTGGTAGGTCATATGGACATGAAGGACACAAGGTACAGTGGTAGGTCATATGGACATGAAGGACACAAGGTACAGTGGTAGGTCATATGGACATGAAGGACACAAGGTACAGTGGTAGGTCATATGGACATGAAGGACACAAGGTACAGTGGTAGGTCATATGGACATGAAGGACACAAGGTACAGTGGTAGGTCATATGGACATGAAGGACACAAGGTACAGTGGTAGGTCATATGGACATGAAGGACACAAGGTACAGTGGTAGGTCATATGGACATGAAGGACACAAGGTACAGTGGTAGGTCATATGGACATGAAGGACACAAGGTACAGTGGTAGGTCATATGGACATGAAGGACACAAGGTACAGTGGTAGGTCATATGGACATGAAGGACACAAGGTACAGTGGTAGGTCATATGGACATGAAGGACACAAGGTACAGTGGTAGGTCATATGGACATGAAGGACACAAGGTACAGTGGTGGGTCATATGGACATGAAGGACACAAGGTACAGTGGTGGGTCATATGGACATGAAGGACACAAGGTACAGTGGTGGGTCATATGGACATGAAGGACACAAGGTACAGTGGTGGGTCATATGGACATGAAGGACACAAGGTACAGTGGTGGGTCATATGGACATGAAGGACACAAGGTACAGTGGTGGGTCATATGGACATGAAGGACACAAGGTACAGTGGTGGGTCATATGGACATGAAGGACACAAGGTACAGTGGTGGGTCATATGGACATGAAGGACACAAGGTACAGTGGTGGGTCATATGGACATGAAGGACACAAGGTACAGTGGTGGGTCATATGGACATGAAGGACACAAGGTACAGTGGTGGGTCATATGGACATGAAGGACACAAGGTACAGTGGTGGGTCATATGGACATGAAGGACACAAGGTACAGTGGTGGGTCATATGGACATGAAGGACACAAGGTACAGTAGTGGGTCATATGGACATGAAGGACACAAGGTACAGTGGTGGGTCATATAGGACATGAAGGACACAAGGTACAGTGGTGGGTCATATGGACATGAAGGACACAAGGTACAGTGGTGGGTCATATGGACATGAAGGACACAAGGTACAGTGGTAGGTCATATGGACATGAAGGACACAAGGTACAGTGGTAGGTCATATGGACATGAAGGACACAAGGTACAGTGGTGGGTCATATGGACATGAAGGACACAAGGTACAGTGGTGGGTCATATGGACATGAAGGACACAAGGTACAGTGGTGGGTCATATGGACATGAAGGACACAAGGTACAGTGGTGGGTCATATGGACATGAAGGACACAAGGTACAGTGGTGGGTCATATGGACATGAAGGACACAAGGTACAGTGGTGGGTCATATAGACATGAAGGACACAAGGTACAGTGGTAGGTCATATGGACATGAAGGACACAAGGTACAGTGGTGGGTCATATGGACATGAAGGACACAAGGTACAGTGGTGGGTCATATGGACATGAAGGACACAAGGTACAGTGGTGGGTCATATGGACATGAAGGACACAAGGTACAGTGGTGGGTCATATGGACATGAAGGACACAAGGTACAGTGGTGGGTCATATGGACATGAAGGACACAAGGTACAGTGGTGGGTCATATGGACATGAAGGACACAAGGTACAGTGGTGGGTCATATGGACATGAAGGACACAAGGTACAGTGGTGGGTCATATGGACATGAAGGACACAAGGTACAGTGGTGGGTCATATGGACATGAAGGACACAAGGTACAGTGGTGGGTCATATGGACATGAAGGACACAAGGTACAGTGGTGGGTCATATGGACATGAAGGACACAAGGTACAGTGGTGGGTCATATGGACATGAAGGACACAAGGTACAGTGGTGGGTCATATGGACATGAAGGACACAAGGTACAGTGGTGGGTCATATGGACATGAAGGACACAAGGTACAGTGGTAGGTCATATGGACATGAAGGACACAAGGTACAGTGGTAGGTCATATGGACATGAAGGACACAAGGTACAGTGGTGGGTCATATGGACATGAAGGACACAAGGTACAGTGGTAGGTCATATGGACATGAAGGACACAAGGTACAGTGGTGGGTCATATGGACATGAAGGACACAAGGTACAGTGGTAGGTCATATGGACATGAAGGACACAAGGTACAGTGGTGGGTCATATGGACATGAAGGACACAAGGTACAGTGGTAGGTCATATGGACATGAAGGACACAAGGTACAGTGGTAGGTCATATGGACATGAAGGACACAAGGTACAGTGGTAGGTCATATGGACATGAAGGACACAAGGTACAGTGGTAGGTCATATGGACATGAAGGACACAAGGTACAGTGGTAGGTCATATGGACATGAAGGACACAAGGTACAGTGGTAGGTCATATGGACATGAAGGACACAAGGTACAGTGGTAGGTCATATGGACATGAAGGACACAAGGTACAGTGGTAGGTCATATGGACATGAAGGACACAAGGTACAGTGGTAGGTCATATGGACATGAAGGACACAAGGTACAGTGGTGGGTCATATGGACATGAAGGACACAAGGTACAGTGGTGGGTCATATGGACATGAAGGACACAAGGTACAGTGGTAGGTCATATGGACATGAAGGACACAAGGTACAGTGGTAGGTCATATGGACATGAAGGACACAAGGTACAGTGGTAGGTCATATGGACATGAAGGACACAAGGTACAGTGGTGGGTCATATGGACATGAAGGACACAAGGTACAGTGGTGGGTCATATGGACATGAAGGACACAAGGTACAGTGGTAGGTCATATGGACATGAAGGACACAAGGTACAGTGGTAGGTCATATGGACATGAAGGACACAAGGTACAGTGGTAGGTCATATGGACATGAAGGACACAAGGTACAGTGGTAGGTCATATGGACATGAAGGACACAAGGTACAGTGGTGGGTCATATGGACATGAAGGACACAAGGTACAGTGGTGTGTCATATGGACATGAAGGACACAAGGTACAGTGGTGGGTCATATGGACATGAAGGACACAAGGTACAGTGGTGTGTCATATGGACATGAAGGACACAAGGTACAGTGGTAGGTCATATGGACATGAAGGACACAAGGTACAGTGGTGTGTCATATGGACATGAAGGACACAAGGTACAGTGGTAGGTCATATGGCCATGAAGGACACAAGGTACAGTGGTAGGTCATATGGACATGAAGGACACAAGGTACAGTGGTAGGTCATATGGACATGAAGGACACAAGGTACAGTGGTAGGTCATATGGACATGAAGGACACAAGGTACAGTGGTGGTCATATGGACATGAAGGACACAAGGTACAGTGGTGTGTCATATGGACATGAAGGACACAAGGTACAGTGGTAGGTCATATGGACATGAAGGACACAAGGTACAGTGGTGTGTCATATGGACATGAAGGACACAAGGTACAGTGGTAGGTCATATGGACATGAAGGACACAAGGTACAGTGGTGGTCATATGGACATGAAGGACACAAGGTACAGTGGTGTGTCATATGGACATGAAGGACACAAGGTACAGTGGTGGTCATATGGACATGAAGGACACAAGGTACAGTGGTAGGTCATATGGACATGAAGGACACAAGGTACAGTGGTGTGTCATATGGACATGAAGGACACAAGGTACAGTGGTGGTCATATGGACATGAAGGACACAAGGTACAGTGGTAGGTCATATGGACATGAAGGACACAAGGTACAGTGGTGTGTCATATGGACATGAAGGACACAAGGTACAGTGGTGGTCATATGGACATGAAGGACACAAGGTACAGTGGTAGGTCATATGGACATGAAGGACACAAGGTACAGTGGTGGGTCATATGGACATGAAGGACACAAGGTACAGTGGTAGGTCATATGGACAGTCTCTGCATCAACAGTTATTGAGTTGAAAGGAAGGTTTGTTTTTGGGCCGTCTGATAAAACTACATCTGCATAATGTTGTTGTATACATATTATATATTGTTACTATAGTATTATATTATTATTATAGTATTATATGAGTTGTTGAACTGGTATAACTACTTACTACACATCAGGGTCAAGTTTCATAGAGTATGTCACCGGCAGCTTTCCAAGTTCGTCCTTGAATAGATCTGCATACTCCGTGAAGATCTTGTGTGGCAGGTTGGCATCCGTGTTCACACTGAGTTGGTGAACGTCATTGCTCAGTGACACCAGCTTCGTGCGCAGGCACGCTAGTAGGCCTAGTAGTGGCTGGACATTTCTCTCAACGACATGGAACTGAAGTGAGTATTGCTGACCTGCCAGTTGACATTGTAGGAAGACTGAGCCCACTGTGTTTATCAAAGTCCCTCCGTATGCGACGAGGTTGGTGATTATTGAACGGTCAATCAGCTCCCCGCTCTCCACATGTTGGAAGGCATCATAGGATAAAACATTGCATTGGCCACCTGTGTCGACCTTCATCTCGACAGGCCTGCCATTGATGTGTACAGTGGTGAATGCTACATTTTTCTCGTGTACGTTAGAGTCTATTGTGTCCACGACCACTGGTGTTATTCCATCAATACAGAATGACTCATCATCGCTAGCGCCACCTGTGGCCTGGTTCAATTCAAGTTGATGGACAGATTCCCTGGAACTCTGTGTCCTGGAGTACCTCTGTGCTGATCTGCAGCACTTCTTGTAGTGGTTCCATTTCTTGCATGTATGGCATTGTTGACCAAAAGCCGGGCAATTGTCTCTCTTGGCATCATGGCTACCACCACAATTATTACAGCTGGTCATCACCAGGCTGTGCATTTCTCCCTGTCTGTGGTCTCTGCCGTGGCTCGAATCTCTGCTGTGGCTCAAATCTCTGCTTCCTTCCACATTTGTACTGCAGACTGTCAACACTAGTGGGAGCATGTGATGACAATGCCCTTGGGTGGTGCTCCGTCTGCTCATATATTTGACACACAGAGACAGCCTTAGCTAGAGTCAGCCCTCCGTCACGCAGCAAGATTTTTCTCAGATTATCATCATTTATGCCATAGACTAATCTGTCCTTGATGAGCTCCTCACGCAGTGTCCCAAAATTGCAGGTCTTTGCTTTAATCCTTAGGTCTGTCACGTAAGATTCAATTGGCTCACCTTGGTTCTGGGACCTTGTATTGACCTTGTATTTTATATACTCTATGGTCTCAACAGTCTGCCCCTAAGCATACATGGTGTTGCCATGTATGCTTATTATAAGCAACTTTGGGCTTGTTTTTCCAATTGCGTTCAATTATTTTACTTTTTTTTATATAAAGATGTTTTGGAAAATAGCAGATCTACAAGCTGACAATTGTGAGCTTGTAGATCTGCTATTCTCAAATAGTTTATATGAATGTTTATTTTTAAATTGCAAAATTGTGTGTCACTTTTTTAAAGCTTGTTTTCATACACCATGGTTGCTCGTTTCTCTCGCAAAACCTGGCAACCCTGCAGCGGACATGGCAACACTCTTGTGCGTGTGACTGTGTGACTGTGTGTGTGCGTGTGCGTGTGTGTGTGCGTGTGTGTGTGTGTGTGTGTGTTTGTGCGTGTGCGTGTGCGTGTTTGTGTGCGTGTGTGTGCGTGTGCGACTGTGCGTGTGTGTGTGTGTGTGTGTGTGTGTGGGTTGGTTAGCATGGTGCTAGCGGAGTTAGCCTCAGCTCCATGCCTGTAACCAACAACAGCATCTTATTGTTTTTATAAAGTATTTATTTATTATAAATATGTGGAGATTAAAGTCCGTTGGTCATAAAGCTGCAGATAATAAACACAGTCTGGAAGAATTGAAGACAAAGAGGAGACAACATGAGAAAGGTTGGTTTGTTTATTTCACATCAAGGTCCATTCTTTATTTATTCATTTATTTATTCAATTCAATTTCAATTCAAAGCTTCAAAGCTTTATTGGCATGAGAAAACATGCGTTTACATTGTTGCCAAAGCAAGTGTCACAAATTGAAAATGGGGAAAGTATATACAGTTGGAGGTACAGTATTGTGTAATTGATTTGATTGATTGAAACATTTATTAACAGTTTGCATTACAGTACATTTCAAGCACAAACTCAATACAAAGGCTGTTAACTGTGAGTGGACGACCCAATTAAGCATTACACTTGTTTCCAACATAAACATAAAACGTAAACATAAAGTATATACAGTTGGAGGTACAGTATTGTGTAAACATAAAGTATATACAGTTGGAGGAGGTACAGCATTGTGTAAACAAAGTATATACAGTTGGAGGTACAGCATTGTGTAAATATTGTATTGATTGATTGATTCATGTTTTAACAGTTTGCAGAATTACAGTACATTTCAAGCACAACTTAATACAAAACTGTTAACTGTGAGTGGACGACACCATAAAGCATTACACTTGTTTACAAGAGGGTCCACCTTCAATTCATCATAATAATTAGAGACGTACAAATATACTCTTCTATATAGTCAAAAACAAGAAATCATCATAGGAGGTAAAAAGGGAAAAAAACAAACATATACAGTGAGGGGGAGGTGGGGTGGGGGGGGGATACAGGTTTTTACGGGGCCAGTTTCAAATTGCAGCCGTCCATAGGTGCCCTTTGAGAGCGGTTTTCTAGGGATTTGCATGTCTTAATGACTGTTGGTAGTGCGTTCCACATTTTGGTAGCATAGGAGTGAAAATAATTTAGTCCCTTGTTTGTGCCGAATCTGGGTTGCACATGGTTAGTTGAACTCCCTCTGGTGTTATGCAATCAGAACTGCAGCATCACTCCCGATCTTCCGCCGTAGTTTGAAAACCCACCTTTTCAGACTCCACCATGGCCCATAGCACTTACCCTACCCCCTTAGACAGCACTTTTTTAGACTTAGATAGCATTTGAAACAGACCTATAGCATGTCATGTAGACAGCACAATAACAGTACAGCATAGTATAATATATATGTATAGCTTATATGTATAGTGTCATTATATAGATATGTTCTAGTTACGTTCTTAGCTTACGCATGTTTCTTGATAAATGCTGTTTATATATGTGATGTATTCCCATGCTTTTTGTTCTTGCTTAATGTAAGTCGCTCTGGATTAAGAGCGTCTGCTAAATGCCTAAATTGTAAATTGTAAATTGTTATGGGTGTGGACTTTGTTGACATTAAGGAAATATTTAGACAGGTACAACATGTGTACCTGTGTGGTGGTGTAGTGAATCTTGTGGACCAGACCCATGTGTACCTGTGTGGTGGTGTAGTGAATCTTGTGGACCTCACCAGACCCATGTGTACCTGTGTGGTGGTGTAGTGCATCTTGTGGACCAGACCCATTGCAAGATGCTGTACTCTGTCGTCGACCCTAAAGCCGGATTCATACTCCTATTTTAGAGCTGAATAAAAGTGGGTTCGGCGCTGTAGAGCCTACAATGTGACGTCATTGGGCTCTGTAGAGCCTACAATGTGACGTCATTGGGCTCTGTAGAGCCTACAATGTGACGTCATTGGGCTCTGTAGAGCCTACAATGTGACGTCATTGGGCTCTGTAGAGACTATAATGTGACGTCATTGGGCTCTGTAGAGACTACAATGTGACGTCATTGGGCTCTGTAGAGACTACAATGTGACGTCATTGGGCTCTGTAGAGACTACAATGTGACGTCATTTGAGGTTCGGGGGGGGCGGGTACCGTCCTAAAGTCGGCTCTTCGGTGCTACTGAAAAATTCTGACGAGCCGAAATCATTTCGGCACTACAGCGCCGAAACAGCGGTAAAATAGGAGTATGAATCGGCCCTAAGCCATTCCAGCCTGTCAAAATGGGCAGGGGTGAGGTGGGTTTGAGGAGTGAGGCCAAGTTGTATCCTGACCAGTTTGTTTTTGGAAGTCTGGAGCCTTGTTTTAAGGGCCTTAGCGGTGCTGTGGTACCAAGGTGCATGCATAGTCGTAGAAACCTTGTACCACGTGGCGACTGTGGCTCAAGAGGTAGAGCAGGTCGTCCAATGATCCATGGGTCGGCGGTTCGAATCCCGGCTCCTCCTGTCTACATGTCGAAGTGTCCTTGGGCAAGACACTGAACCCCAAATTGCTCCCGATGTGCTGGTTGGTACCTTGCATGGCTTCCGCCGCAATCGGTGTGTGAATGTGTGTGTGAATGGGTGAATGTAATGCACTATCTATGTAAAGGTGTGTGAATGTGTGTGTGAATGGGTGAATGTAATGCACAATCTATGTAAAGGTGTGTGAATGTGTGTGTGAATGTGTGAATGTAATGCACTATCTATTGGATAAAGGTGCTATATAAACGCTATATAAGGAGGCTAATCTTTCCGGTTCCGTTCACCTCCACCATCTGTTCTCTCCCATCCAGGTAGGATTGCAGCCAGCTCACTGATATGCTATTAAAACCAATTGCTTTTAGCTTGTTAACCAGTATGGAGTGGTTCACAGTGTCAAAAGCCTTTTGGAGGTCCAGCTTGACCATGCCGCACTGCCGCAGTATTTGCTATAGCATTCACCTCGTGTTTGATGTGGTCGCTCAAATAGAGGAGGCATGTGTCAGTGGAGTGGGATGTTTTGAAGCCAGATTGGAATTTGTACATTAATTTGTATGTGGCAAGATACTTTTCAACCTGTTCATCGACTATTTTTTCCACCACTTTCGAGATGGAGCTTAGAATATGGGCGGCGGCGGTGGATCAGGGGTAGAGTGGCTGGATGAGAACCGCAAGGTTGCCAGTTTGATCCCTGTGGGCTCCCCCAGAGTTAGTGTGGAAGTGTCCTTGAGCAAGACTCTGAACCTCTGATTTCTCCTGATGTGCAGGTTGGTGCCTTGCATGGTTTCCTCCGCCATCGGTGTGTGAATGTGTGCGTGAATGTGTGTGTGTGAATGGGTGAATGTAATGCACAATCTATGTAAAGGTGTGTGAATGTGTGTGTGAATGGGTGAATGTAATGCACAATCTATGTAAAGGTGTGTGAATGTGTGTGTGAATGGTTAAATGTAATGCACTAATGCACTATCTATGTAAAGCGCCTTGGATAAAGGCACTATATAAATGCACCCTTTACCATTTATTTACCATTTAGGGCGGTAGTTGCCGGGGTCTAATTTGCTCCCTTTCTTGTGCAGTGGGGTTACTTTGGCCAGTTTGAAATCTTGGGGGACCTGTCCCTGTTTGATGGAGAGGTTTACTATGTGGGTGATGATTGGAGCTATAGAGATGGCTGAGTCTCTGGAGGGAATATTGTCATGGCCAGTGGCCTTGTGGGGTTGGAGGGCACTCAGTATTTTGAGCACCTCCTCAGTTGTTACCATTTCCAATTTAATCATCTTTACAAACACCTAGGTTTCTGTAGAAAGCTTTGATGTGCTCTACACCAAAACGCCCAGAGTGGGAGGGCAGTTTGTTAACCAGCGTTGTTGCAATGTTTGTAAAGAAGATGTTTAACGCCAGGGCTCCACCGGACGCGTTGCGTCTCCGTCGCGTGCGTCAAAAAACGCACCGGTTCAATTTGAATGCATGCGTCGCGTCTCCGTCAACGCAACGCAACGCGGGCAGTGGAGCCACCCTTCATTGATTAAAAAGGGAACATTCCCTGACGGTGACGGAGACGCGACGCTGACGCGACGCTGACGCGCCCGGTGGAGCCCGGCCGCAAGTAGTTGGCCACATCTAGCTTGTCAGTGATGAGGGTGTTGTTCGATTTGATGTAAAGTGTAAACCTAGTTTTTAGTTTCTGACCGCAGCCTAGTTGGTTGTTTAGTAGCTTCCAGAGCTCCGAGGATTGTTTTTAGTTTTCTTCAGCTTTATCATTGAAATATTATTATACAGTTGGAGGATCCACTTGATCCTCCAACGGTGGTCCGTGGCTCAGATGGGTCTGAGAGGCTAAATGTCATCAGGTGGTCCGTGGCTCAGATGGGTCTGAGAGGCTAAATGTCATCAGGTGGTCCGTGGCTCAGATGGGTCTGAGAGGCTAAATGTCATCAGGTGGTCCGTGGCTCAGATGGGTCTGAGAGGCTAAATGTCATCAGGTGGTCCGTGGCTCAGATGGGTCTGAGAGGCTAAATGCCATCAGGTGGTCCGTGGCTCAGATGGGTCTGAGAGGCTAAATGTCATCAGGTGGTCCGTGGCTCAGATGGGTCTGAGAGGCTAAATGCCATCAGGTGGTCCGTGGCTCAGATGGGTCTGAGAGGCTACATGTCATCAGGTGGTCCGTGGCTCAGATGGGTCTGAGAGGCTAAATGCCATCAGGTGGTCCGTGGCTCAGATGGGTCTGAGAGGCTAAATGTCATCAGGTGGTCCGTGGCTCAGATGGGTCTGAGAGGCTAAATGTCATCAGGTGGTCCGTGGCTCAGATGGGTCTGAGAGGCTAAATGTCATCAGGTGGTCCGTGGCTCAGATGGGTCTGAGAGGCTAAATGTCATCAGGTGGTCCGTGGCTCAGATGGGTCTGAGAGGCTAAATGCCATCAGGTGGTCCGTGGCTCAGATGGGTCTGAGAGAAGCTGTGTTTTGGCCAGAGGAAGCTGTGTTTTGGCCACAGGAAGCTGTGTTTTGGCCAGAGGAAGCTGTGTTTTGGACCAGAGGAAGCTGTGTTTTGGCCAGAGGAAGCTGTGTTTTGGACCAGAGGAAGCTGTGTTTTGGACCAGAGGAAGCTGTGTTTTGGCCAGAGGAAGCTGTGTTTTGGACCAGAGGAAGCTGTGTTTTGGCCAGAGGAAGCTGTGTTTTGACCAGAGGAAGCTGTGTCCAGAGCGACTTACATTAAGCAATAACAAAAGCATGGCATACATCACATATATAAAATGTAGTTATCATGAATCATGCGTAAACTAAGAACGTAACAGTGGAGTATCTATGTAAACTATACATACTATACTATATAATTAGTGTGGTTGCCCTGTTTTAGTGTGGTTGCCCTAACAGGGCAACCAGACTATTGTTTTTGTACATTTGGATACTTTGGCACACTACTCCTCCCACAGTTTCTGCCGCACACACTCGAGTCATATGTCAAATCGACCGGCTTCATCAGGAATTGTGTGCTTGTATTTTGCTAAGATATCCGTTGTATAGTTTAATTGATGATTAATTATAATTATATAACTCTTGAACCATAGGTTGTAAAATCAAAATTATTTTTGCCCTGGATTCCTTGGGTCATGACGCATCTCCCCATATAGGCCACGCCCATTTGCGTCAGGATAGATTTTCCGCCATTTTGAATTTTCTTCAAAACACACTTTTATTTTCTGATTCTACAGATTTTGTCCGAATCTCACAGAAATCGGTACACATGATCTCTGGACCTATCGGACCGCGTTTAAATTTGTCCGATTTTTTGAATCTTTTTTTGTCCGTATCGTTCGGCCTTAATCGTCGTCCGAAGTCGTCACGAACGGAATGTCCAATCCATCCCAAATTTGAATCAGATGTCGCGGGTCAACCAAAAGCCAAAAGCGATTCCATTTTCATCCATAGGGCGCGCCGCAAATGGGAAAAAGTTCTTGCAGAAAAATTATTTTTGAGGAGATAAATCCCCTCCGAATGACTTACGCATGATCGCAGGGGTGACGCAACATTGTAATTGGCTGGCAATATCAGTGGGAGGGGCATATGTAAGCCACTGCGGCAACCACACTTTGCATTTTTTTTAATTGCGACCTTTCTAGTATATTATACATGTGTACTATAAAGTGCTATGACTACATAAAATGCAATTCTAGAGCTGTCTACATAACAAGCTATAAGTTTGTTTAAAATACTATCTATCTTTTGACCAGAGGAAGCTGTGTTTTGCGTAATTTACGGGAATCTTGCCGACGTGGCAACCTGCCGCGTGGGTGGAGCTCCTTTTCCATCCACCAGCGGTCTAAAAAAAACAGAAATGACGCAAAACAAAACACAGCTTCTTCTGTCCTCGCATGGAATCTAAAGTGTGCTCAGACCCAGAGACAGACAGCTGTGATGATGATGTCATAATGATGTCACTGTGATGTCATCAGCAGTGAGACAGGCTCGTAGAGACAGACAGCTGGTCAGTAAGAGACTGCTGCTTCACGACGATGATGAAGATGATGAAGATACCATGGACTCTTCTGATTCCGCTGACCAGGTGGGTGCGTGTGTGTGTGTGACTGTGTGTGTGTGCGTGTGTTTGTGTGTGTGTGTGTGTGTGTGTGTGTGTGTGTGTGTGTGTGTGTGTGTGTGTGTGTGACTGTGTGTGCGCGTGTGTGTGTGTGTGTGACTGTGTGTGTGCGCGTGTGTGTGTGTGTGTGTGTGTGTGTGTGTGTGTGTGTGACTGTGTTTGTGCGCGCGCGTGTGTGTGTGTGTGTGTGTGTGTGTGTGTGTGCGTGTGTTTGTGTGTGTGTTTGTGTGTGTGTGTGTGTGTGTGTGTGTGTGTGTGTGTGTGTGTGTGTGTGTGTGTGACTGTGTGTGTGTGCGTGTGTGCGTGTGTTTGTGTGTGCGTGTGTGTGACTGGGTGTGTGCGTGTGTGTGTGTGTGTGTGTGTGTGTGTGTGTGTGTGTGTGTGTGTGTGTGTGTGTGTGTGTGTGTGTGTGTGTGTGTGTGTGTGTGTGTGTGTGTGTGTGTGTGTGTGTGTGTGTGTGTGACTGTGTGTGTGCGCGTGTGTTTGTGTGTGTGTGACTGTGTGTGTGTGTGTGACTGTGTGTGCGCGTGCGTGCGTGACTGTGTGTGTGACTGTGTGCGTGTGTGTGCGTGTGTATGACTGTGTGCGTGCGTGCGTGCGTGCGTGCGTGTGTGTGTGTGTGACTGTGACTGTGTGTGTGTGTGTGTGTGTGTGTGTGTGTGCGCGTGTGTGTGTGTGTGTGTGACTGTGTGTGTGACTGTGTGTGTGTGTGCATGTGTGTGTGCGTGTGACTGTGTGTGTGTGTGTGCGTGCGCGTGCGTGTGTGTGTGTGTGCGTAGCTCTTTGAATAAAAGCGCTGTTCTAAATGCATCCTGTGACCTTTGACCTCCAGGTGGTGGAGTTGTACCGTAAAGTTCAGCGCAGCAGAGCGGAGGACACTGAGGTTCATCTGAGGGCTCTGAGTCGAGCTCTGAAACACCATGCTGCACAGCTGGCCTTCATTAGGTGGTTATTATTATTATTGTCTCCACCAGGCCGAAGGTATGGGGAGAGAGTATGTTTTTGTTTTTGTGTGTTTGTGTTGTCGGGGGTTAACTCTTTGGGTGCCATTTCTCACATTATAAATAAAATAAAGAAAATGTAATTATACTAGAATTTCGCGGGCCTTCGGCCCGCTCATCCCAGAGTTGCGTTGGCCTGCGTTGCGATACAGAAGTCCACAGATACAGAAGTGCACAGTGACACGCGTTGTATGCAGCTGTTTTGTGTTGCAGCGCGCGTGTAGTGTTGTTATCCATATATGCGCCTCGGTTCGTCCCGTTTGTTCCACGCCAGGTGTCGACGCAGTCGTTGGCGCAAATTTCTTATTATTTTAAGTGTGTATGTAATTGCGGCTAGTAGCACACATTTTTTTTTAGGAGCACGATGAAAAGTTATGAAATAATGTGTTTGAGGGCCCTCCTATATACAGCTTTAGTCCCCACACGTCTCAATATTTGCCATTGACAAAGAACAGAGAAATTAGGTCGAAATGCCGCTAAATATGACGTAAATTAAAATGTATTATATATATATGTTTTTTTAATTGAATGTAAATACTTTACTTATAAAAAAACCTGGCAACCCGCACCCCGCGGTCATTTTCCGCTAACCGGAGCGGTGCTCCCTAGCCTGCTGGAGGGGTTCACATCATCCCATGCAGCCTCGAGAGGAAAAAGAAGGCAAATAAATGCAGCCTTGAGGCTACCTCCCAATGTGGTGTTGTGGAGCTTGATCACCTCCTCGTCCTCCTTTTCTCCCCAAATTGTCAATGCCACATTTTTTTTTAGGAGCACGATGAAAAGTTATGAACTAATGTGTTTGAGGGCCCTCCTATATACAGCTTTAGTCCCCACACGTCTCAATATTTGCCATTGACAAAGAACAGAGAAATTAGGTCGAAATGCCGCTAAATATGACGTAAATTAAAATGTATTATATATATATGTTTTTTTAATTGAATGTAAATACTTTACTTATAAAAAAACCTGGCAACCCGCACCCCGCGGTCATTTTCCGCTAACCGGAGCGGTGCTCCCTAGCCTGCTGGAGGGGTTCACATCATCCCATGCAGCCTCGAGAGGAAAAAGAAGGCAAATAAATGCAGCCTTGAGGCTACCTACCAATGTGGTGTTGTGGAGCTTGATCACCTCCTCGTCCTCCTTTTCTCCCCAAATTGGCAATGCCAATAAATGCAAAAGTTGCCTAGTGTGAATACTTCCACAGCCTAAGTAGTAAAGGAGAAACTATCAGTCTTCTCCGAAGTCGGTCAATGTTTGTCAACTCAGCACGTGTTGACAACGCATATTAGTAAACAGAAGCCGTATGTGTGTCACACCAAAAGTGGTGACCTATAGAATCCTGTACATAGAAGCATCACGCAATCGTCTCCCTCCCTGTGTGGGTCACGTGGTGGGCTCTGAGCAAATGGGAGAGAGAATGTAGTGTTGCCAGGTCCGCGTATTGTAAGCGAGTGGTAGTGTGTGTAAGTAGCGTGTTGAATGGCATTTTTGCTGTGCTTGTTTTCATAGACGTGGCAACAAATTAGGCGGGGGTGTCGGTGCTTGTGGCGTGTTTGTGTTTATTATTGATATTGATATTGTTTGCGAGTGTGGACGGGAGCCGGCTTTAGTGGCAGTGCGATGACAATTTTTACGCGGCTGGTGTCGAGTGTGGCCGTGCGGCGCGACATGAGGAGATAGCCGTGGATCGACGCGGAGGGTAAGTGTGTGACGTGTTAGTGTGTTGTTGCAGTGTGTGTTGCAGCGTGTTGCAGCGTGTCAGTGACGTAGTAGCTGGTGCCTTTTGTTCCTGTGCGTGCTTTTGGGCACATGTTTTCAATTGTAATATAGGATTGTGATGTCATCACCTGCACACCAGATTAGATATACTATATATACTATATATAAATATATATATATATAGTATATATATACTATATATATACTATATATAAATACTATATATATACTATATATAAATACTATATATATACTATATATAAATATATACTGCTGCACATCTCAACTTTATAAAAAGATTATTAAATTCACACATTTACAGCTCAGCGATTCATAGTCCTATTTATTGCCCAGACAGAGAGACAGACAGCTGTCTCACCTGAGAGACAGACAGCTATTCTGTCTCAGCTGTCTGTCTCTCACAGGGAGGTGAGACAGCAGTATAGCTGTCTGTCTCTCACTGGGAGGTGAGACAGCTGTCTGTCTCTCACTGGGAGGTGAGACAGCAGTATAGCTGTCTGTCTCTCACTGGGAGGTGAGACAGCTGTCTGTCTCTCACTGGGAGGTGAGACAGCAGTATAGCTGTCTGTCTGTCACAGGGAGGTGAGACAGCTGTCTGTCTCTCACTGGGAGGTGAGACAGCAGTATAGCTGTCTGTCTGTCACTGCAGCTGTCTCACCTCCCGGTGACAGACAGACGGCTACACTGCTGTCTCACCTCCCGGTGACAGACAGACAGCTATACTGCTGTCTCACCTCCCGGTGACAGACAGACAGCTATACTGCTGTCTCACCTCCCTGTGAGAGACAGAAAGACAGCTGTCTCACCTCCCAGTCACAGACAGACAGCTATACTATAAATGCCGCTTATAGTAGATGATTTCGACTGACTTTATTCTCGCCTCTAAAATAGGAGTATGATTCAGCCCTAAGATGATGTTGAACAGAAATCTGTTCTGTTGCCAATAATGCTTTTTCTGTGTGCGTGCGTGTGTGCGTGTGTGCGTGCGTGCGTGCGTGTGTGCGTGCGTGCGTGTGTGTGTGCGTGCGTGCGTGCGTGCGTGTGTGTGTGCGTGCGTGCGTGCGTGCGTGCGTGCGTGCGTGCGTGCGTGCGTGCGTGCGTGCGTGCGTGCGTGCGTGCGTGCGTGCGTGCGTGCGTGCGTGCGTGCGTGCGTGCGTGCGCAGACAGGAGAACAGCATCCATGTCCTTATAAGGCACCTGTCAGGTCACATGGCTCAGAACCGTCTGCATGCGTGTCGCTGTCTCCACCGCCTGTCCCAAAGCAACGCTGCCCCCTACTGTTCACCTGCTGCACCGTACCTCATCACCTATCTGTCTGGACAGAGCCCTGCCTTCACCGTCAGTACTGTGTGTGTGTGTGTGTGTGTGTGTGTGTGTGTGTGTGTGTGTGTGTGTGTGTGTGTGTGTGTGTGTGTGTGTGTGTGTGTGTGTGTGTGTGTGTGTGTGTGTGTGTGTGTGTGTGTGTGTGTGTGTGTGTGTGTGTGTGGACTCTCAGTCCTATCCTAGCAATAGTTTGAATCTTTTCTTATTTTCTCTGTTTACAGTGTTTGAAATGCATCATGTTTCTGTATGCTGTCCTCATGTCCTGTTATGTTAGTATTGTTTAGTGTTATTAGTTATTGGGTTAGTGTTATTAGTTATTTGAATGATTCTACAAATATGTCTGCCTGCGTGCGTGTGTGCCTGCGTGCGTGTGTGCCTGCGTGCGTGCGTGTGTGCGTGCGTGTGTGTAGGAGGTGTGTGTGTACGTTCTAGGGAACATGGTTCCAGACAGTCAGAAGGTCAGAGACAAACTGTTGGCTCAGGGTCTGATCCCTGCTCTGGACAACTGTCTACAGGTCAGTCTGATTCTGTTTACACTGTTTACACTGTTTACACTGTTTACACTGTTTACACTGTTTATACTGAGATTGGTCAATTTCACTGTCTACACTACAATTTACAATGTAGTCATTTATCAGACGCTCTTAATCCAGAGCGATTTACAGTAAGCAAGAACAACACATGGTGATACATCACATACATAGAGATAGAACAACACATGGTGATACATCACATACATAGAGATAGAACAACACATGGTGATACATCACATACATAGAGATAGAACAATAGAACAACACATGGTGATACATCACATACATAGAGATAGAACAATAGAACAACACATGGTGATACATCACATACATAGAGATAGAACAATAGAACAACACATGGTGATACATCACATACATAGAGATAGAACAATACATGGTGATACATCACATACATAGAGATAGAACAATACATGGTGATACATCACATACATAGAGATAGAACAACACATGGTGATACATCACATACATAGAGATAGAACAACACATGGTGATACATCACATACATAGAGATAGAACAATAGAACAACACATGGTGATACATCACATACATAGAGATAGAACAATAGAACAACACATGGTGATACATCACATACATAGAGACCACCTAGCCAGACATTATCCCTTACATAAAGGAGGTGAATTATCTCCCTACAACGACCACCTAGCCAGACATTATCCCTTACATAAAGGAGGTGAATTATCTCCCTACAACGACCACCTAGCCAGACATTATCCCTTACATAAAGGAGGTGAATTATCTCCCTACAACGACCACCTAGCCAGACATTATCCCTTACATAAAGGAGGTGAATTATCTCCCTACAACGACCACCTAGCCAGACATTATCCCTTACATAAAGGAGGTGAATTATCTCCCTACAACGACCACCTAGCCAGACATTATCCCTTACATAAAGGAGGTGAATTATCTCCCTACAACGACCACCTAGCCAGACATTATCCCTTACATAAAGGAGGTGAATTATCTCCCTACAACGACCACCTAGCCAGACATTATCCCTTACATAAAGGAGGTGAATTATCTCCCTACAACGACCACCTAGCCAGACATTATCCCTTACATAAAGGAGGTGAATTATCTCCCTACAACGACCACCTAGCCAGACATTATCCCTTACATAAAGGAGGTGAATTATCTCCCTACAACGACCACCTAGCCAGACATTATCCCTTACATAAAGGAGGTGAATTATCTCCCTACAACGACCACCTAGCCAGACATTATCCAGTATAACAGTATAACATAATGCTTAATGTTAAAACACCAAAACGGGTTCCCATCCAGAAACGGCTCCCTATACTCATTGATTATTTCGTAAGCCATGATTATTTTTGACAGTTACGCTTTTTGATCGATAGAATAATCAAAGTTTGAAATGTTTCTTATCACTGTATATAAGCGGTTAAACTGTATACTTCGCCCGCACAGTGGTGTCACGCAAAAAAACCCTGATAATAGTAGATCTACAAGCATACGTGTTTACTCATGAGCTTGTATATCGTTTTTTTCAGTAGCCCCCCCATAGATGCTAATAATAACCATTCAGTAGCCCCCCCATAGATGCTAATAATAACCATTCAGTAGCCCCCCCATAGATGCTAATAATAACCATTCAGTAGCCCCCCATAGATGCTAATAATAACCATTCAGTAGCCCCCCATAGATGCTAATAATAACCATTCAGTAGCCCCCCCATAGATGCTAATAATAACCATTCAGTAGCCCCCCCATAGATGCTAATAATAACCATTCAGTAGCCCCCCATAGATGCTAATAATAACCATTCAGTAGCCCCCCATAGATGCTAATAATAACCATTCAGTAGCCCCCCCATAGATGCTAATAATAACCATTCAGTAGCCCCCCATAGATGCTAATAATAACCATTCAGTAGCCCCCCCATAGATGCTAATAATAACCATTCAGTAGCCCCCCATAGATGCTAATAATAACCATTCAGTAGCCCCCCCATAGATGCTAATAATAACCATTCAGTAGCCCCCCATAGATGCTAATAATAACCATTCAGTAGCCCCCCATAGATGCTAATAATAACCATTCAGTAGCCCCCCCATAGATGCTAATAATAACCATTCAGTAGCCCCCCCATAGATGCTAATAATAACCATTCAGTAGCCCCCCCATAGATGCTAATAATAACCATTCAGTAGCCCCCCATAGATGCTAATAATAACCATTCAGTAGCCCCCCCATAGATGCTAATAATAACCATTCAGTAGCCCCCCCATAGATGCTAATAATAACCATTCAGTAGCCCCCCATAGATGCTAATAATAACCATTCAGTAGCCCCCCATAGATGCTAATAATAACCATTCAGTAGCCCCCCCATAGATGCTAATAATAACCATTCAGTAGCCCCCCCATAGATGCTAATAATAACCATTCAGTAGCCCCCCATAGATGCTAATAATAACCATTCAGTAGCCCCCCCATAGATGCTAATAATAACCATTCAGTAGCCCCCCCATAGATGCTAATAATAACCATTCAGTAGCCCCCCATAGATGCTAATAATAACCATTCAGTAGCCCCCCCATATATGCTAATAATAACCATTCAGTAGCCCCCCCATAGATGCTAATAATAACCATTCAGTAGCCCCCCATAGATGCTAATAATAACCATTCAGTAGCCCCCCATAGATGCTAATAATAACCATTCAGTAGCCCCCCCATAGATGCTAATAATAACCATTCAGTAGCCCCCCCATAGATGCTAATAATAACCATTCAGTAGCCCCCCCATAGATGCTAATAATAACCATTCAGTAGCCCCCCCATAGATGCTAATAATAACCATTCAGTAGCCCCCCCATAGATGCTAATAATAACCATTCAGTAGCCCCCCATAGATGCTAATAATAACCATTCAGTAGCCCCCCCATAGATGCTAATAATAACCATTCAGTAGCCCCCCATAGATGCTAATAATAACCATTCAGTAGCCCCCCATAGATGCTAATAATAACCATTCAGTAGCCCCCCCATAGATGCTAATAATAACCATTCAGTAGCCCCCCATAGATGCTAATAATAACCATTCAGTAGCCCCCCATAGATGCTAATAATAACCATTCAGTAGCCCCCCCATAGATGCTAATAATAACCATTCAGTAGCCCCCCCATAGATGCTAATAATAACCATTCAGTAGCCCCCCCATAGATGCTAATAATAACCATTCAGTAGCCCCCCATAGATGCTAATAATAACCATTCAGTAGCCCCCCCATAGATGCTAATAATAACCATTCAGTAGCCCCCCATAGATGCTAATAATAACCATTCAGTAGCCCCCCCATAGATGCTAATAATAACCATTCAGTAGCCCCCCATAGATGCTAATAATAACCATTCAGTAGCCCCCCATAGATGCTAATAATAACCATTCAGTAGCCCCCCCATAGATGCTAATAATAACCATTCAGTAGCCCCCCATAGATGCTAATAATAACCATTCAGTAGCCCCCCATAGATGCTAATAATAACCATTCAGTAGCCCCCCCATAGATGCTAATAATAACCATTCAGTAGCCCCCCATAGATGCTAATAATAACCATTCAGTAGCCCCCCCATAGATGCTAATAATAACCATTCAGTAGCCCCCCCATAGATGCTAATAATAACCATTCAGTAGCCCCCCATAGATGCTAATAATAACCATTCAGTAGCCCCCCCATAGATGCTAATAATAACCATTCAGTAGCCCCCCATAGATGCTAATAATAACCATTCAGTAGCCCCCCATAGATGCTAATAATAACCATTCAGTAGCCCCCCATAGATGCTAATAATAACCATTCAGTAGCCCCCCATAGATGCTAATAATAACCATTCAGTAGCCCCCCATAGATGCTAATAATAACCATTCAGTAGCCCCCCATAGATGCTAATAATAACCATTCAGTAGCCCCCCCATAGATGCTAATAATAACCATTCAGTAGCCCCCCATAGATGCTAATAATAACCATTCAGTAGCCCCCCATAGATGCTAATAATAACCATTCAGTAGCCCCCCCATAGATGCTAATAATAACCATTCAGTAGCCCCCCATAGATGCTAATAATAACCATTCAGTAGCCCCCCATAGATGCTAATAATAACCATTCAGTAGCCCCCCCATAGATGCTAATAATAACCATTCAGTAGCCCCCCATAGATGCTAATAATAACCATTCAGTAGCCCCCCCATAGATGCTAATAATAACCATTCAGTAGCCCCCCCATAGATGCTAATAATAACCATTCAGTAGCCCCCCATAGATGCTAATAATAACCATTCAGTAGCCCCCCCATAGATGCTAATAATAACCATTCAGTAGCCCCCCATAGATGCTAATAATAACCATTCAGTAGCCCCCCATAGATGCTAATAATAACCATTCAGTAGCCCCCCATAGATGCTAATAATAACCATTCAGTAGCCCCCCATAGATGCTAATAATAACCATTCAGTAGCCCCCCATAGATGCTAATAATAACCATTCAGTAGCCCCCCATAGATGCTAATAATAACCATTCAGTAGCCCCCCCATAGATGCTAATAATAACCATTCAGTAGCCCCCCCATAGATGCTAATAATAACCATTCAGTAGCCCCCCATAGATGCTAATAATAACCATTCAGTAGCCCCCCATAGATGCTAATAATAACCATTCAGTAGCCCCCCATAGATGCTAATAATAACCATTCAGTAGCCCCCCATAGATGCTAATAATAACCATTCAGTAGCCCCCCATAGATGCTAATAATAACCATTCAGTAGCCCCCCATAGATGCTAATAATAACCATTCAGTAGCCCCCCATAGATGCTAATAATAACCATTCAGTAGCCCCCCATAGATGCTAATAATAACCATTCAGTAGCCCCCCATAGATGCTAATAATAACCATTCAGTAGCCCCCCATAGATGCTAATAATAACCATTCAGTAGCCCCCCATAGATGCTAATAATAACCATTCAGTAGCCCCCCATAGATGCTAATAATAACCATTCAGTAGCCCCCCATAGATGCTAATAATAACCATTCAGTAGCCCCCCATAGATGCTAATAATAACCATTCAGTAGCCCCCCCATAGATGCTAATAATAACCATTCAGTAGCCCCCCCATAGATGCTAATAATAACCATTCAGTAGCCCCCCATAGATGCTAATAATAACCATTCAGTAGCCCCCCATAGATGCTAATAATAACCATTCAGTAGCCCCCCATAGATGCTAATAATAACCATTCAGTAGCCCCCCATAGATGCTAATAATAACAACCATTCAGTAGCCCCCCATAGATGCTAATAATAACCATTCAGTAGCCCCCCCATAGATGCTAATAATAACCATTCAGTAGCCCCCCATAGATGCTAATAATAACCATTCAGTAGCCCCCCCATAGATGCTAATAATAACCATTCAGTAGCCCCCCCATAGATGCTAATAATAACCATTCAGTAGCCCCCCATAGATGCTAATAATAACCATTCAGTAGCCCCCCATAGATGCTAATAATAACCATTCAGTAGCCCCCCATAGATGCTAATAATAACCATTCAGTAGCCCCCCATAGATGCTAATAATAACCATTCAGTAGCCCCCCATAGATGCTAATAATAACCATTCAGTAGCCCCCCATAGATGCTAATAATAACCATTCAGTAGCCCCCCCATAGATGCTAATAATAACCATTCAGTAGCCCCCCCATAGATGCTAATAATAACCATTCAGTAGCCCCCCATAGATGCTAATAATAACCATTCAGTAGCCCCCCATAGATGCTAATAATAACCATTCAGTAGCCCCCCCATAGATGCTAATAATAACCATTCAGTAGCCCCCCATAGATGCTAATAATAACCATTCAGTAGCCCCCCATAGATGCTAATAATAACCATTCAGTAGCCCCCCCATAGATGCTAATAATAACCATTCAGTAGCCCCCCCATAGATGCTAATAATAACCATTCAGTAGCCCCCCCATAGATGCTAATAATAACCATTCAGTAGCCCCCCATAGATGCTAATAATAACCATTCAGTAGTCCCCCCATAGATGCTAATAATAACCATTCAGTAGCCCCCCATAGATGCTAATAATAACCATTCCTAAATATGCGTAGATTAGATTATGAGTTGATTATTTTATTAATCTTCGGACCGTGACGGTCTCTGTCACAAAGTATAAGGCTTGGGGGCTGTCATTGATGCCGCCTCGATAATGACTCGGCACACAGATGTGATAAGTCGGCTATGCTAATCGGCAAGAGGGAGAGGAAAAGAAACAGTCTCTCAACACATGGTGATACATCACATACATAGAGATAGAACAACACATGGTGATACATCACATACATAGAGATAGAACAACACATGGTGATACATCACATACATAGAGATAGAACAACACATGGTGATACATCACATACATATAGATAGAACAACACATGGTGATACATCACATACATAGAGATAGAACAACACATGGTGATACATCACATACATAGAGATAGAACAACACATGGTGATACATCACATACATAGAGATAGAACAACACATGGTGATACATCACATACATAGAGATAGAACAACACATGGTGATACATCACATACATAGAGACAGAACAACACATGGTGATACATCACATACATAGAGATAGAACAATAGAACAACACATGGTGATACATCACATACATAGAGATAGAACAACACATGGTGATACATCACATACATAGAGATAGAACAACACATGGTGATACATCACATACATAGAGATAGAACAACACATGGTGATACATCACATACATAGAGATAGAACAACACATGGTGATACATCACATACATAGAGATAGAACAACACATGGTGATACATCACATACATAGAGACAGAACAACACATGGTGATACATCACATACATAGAGACAGAACAACACATGGTGATACATCACATACATAGAGATAGAACAACACATGGTGATACATCACATACATAGAGATAGAACAACACATGGTGATACATCACATACATAGAGATAGAACAATAGAACAACACATGGTGATACATCACATACATAGAGACAGAACTACACATGATGATACATCACATACATAGAGATAGAACAACACATGGTGATACATCACATACATAGAGATAGAACAACACATGGTGATACATCACATACATAGAGATAGAACAACACATGGTGATACATCACATACATAGAGATAGAACAACACATGGTGATACATCACACACATAGAGATAGAACAATAGAACAACACATGGTGATACATCACATACATAGAGACAGAACAATAGAACAACACATGGTGATACATCACATACATAGAGATAGAACAATAGAACAACACATGGTGATACATCACATACATAGAGATAGAACAACACATGGTGATACATCACATACATAGAGATATAACAACACATGGTGATACATCACATACATAGAGATAGAACAACACATGGTGATACATCACATACATAGAGATAGAACAACACATGGTGATACATCACATACATAGAGATAGAACAATAGAATAACACATGGTGATACATCACATACATAGAGACAGAACAACACATGGTGATACATCACATACATAGAGATAGAACAACACATGGTGATACATCACATACATAGAGATAGAACAACACATGGTGATACATCACATACATAGAGACAGAACAACACATGGTGATACATCACATACATAGAGATAGAACAACACATGGTGATACATCACATACATAGAGATAGAACAATAGAACAACACGTGGTGATACATCACATACATAGAGACAGAACAACACATGGTGATACATCACATACATAGAGATAGAACAACACATGGTGATACATCACATACATAGAGATAGAACAACACATGGTGATACATCACATACATAGAGATAGAACAACACATGGTGATACATCACATACATAGAGATAGAACACATGGTGATACATCACATACATAGAGATAGAACAACACATGGTGATACATCACACACATAGAGATAGAACAATAGAACAACACATGGTGATACATCACATACATAGAGATAGAACAACACATGGTGATACATCACATACATAGAGATAGAACAATAGAACAACACATGGTGATACATCACATACATAGAGATAGAACAATAGAACAACACATGGTGATACATCACATACATAGAGACCACCTAGCCAGACATTATCCCTTACATAAAGGAGGTGAATTATCTCCCTACAACGACCACCTAGCCAGACATTATCCCTTACATAAAGGAGGTGAATTATCTCCCTACAACGACCACCTAGCCAGACATTATCCATTACATAAAGGAGGTGAATTATCTCCCTACAACGACCACCTAGCCAGACATTATCCCTTACATAAAGGAGGTGAATTATCTCCCTACAACGACCACCTAGCCAGACATTATCCCTTACATAAAGGAGGTGAATTATCTCCCTACAACGACCACCTAGCCAGACATTATCCCTTACATAAAGGAGGTGAATTATCTCCCTACAACGACCACCTAGCCAGACATTATCCCTTACATAAAGGAGGTGAATTATCTCCCTACAACGACCACCTAGCCAGACATTATCCCTTACATAAAGGAGGTGAATTATCTCCCTACAACGACCACCTAGCCAGACATTATCCCTTACATAAAGGAGGTGAATTATCTCCCTACAACGACCACCTAGCCAGACATTATCCCTTACATAAAGGAGGTGAATTATCTCCCTACAACGACCACCTAGCCAGACATTATCCCTTACATAAAGGAGGTGAATTATCTCCCTACAACGACCACCTAGCCAGACATTATCCCTTACATAAAGGAGGTGAATTATCTCCCTACAACGACCACCTAGCCAGACATTATCCAGTATAACAGTATAACATAATGCTTAATGTTAAAACACCAAAACGGGTTCCCATCCAGAAACGGCTCCCTATACTCATTGATTATTTCGTAAGCCATGATTATTTTTGACAGTTACGCTTTTTGATCGATAGAATAATCAAAGTTTGAAATGTTTCTTATCACTGTATATAAGCGGTTAAACTGTATACTTCGCCCGCACAGTGGTGTCACGCAAAAAAACCCTGATAATAGTAGATCTACAAGCATACGTGTTTACTCATGAGCTTGTATATCGTTTTTTTCAGTAGCCCCCCCATAGATGCTAATAATAACCATTCAGTAGCCCCCCATAGATGCTAATAATAACCATTCAGTAGCCCCCCATAGATGCTAATAATAACCATTCAGTAGCCCCCCCATAGATGCTAATAATAACCATTCAGTAGCCCCCCCATAGATGCTAATAATAACCATTCAGTAGCCCCCCATAGATGCTAATAATAACCATTCAGTAGCCCCCCCATAGATGCTAATAATAACCATTCAGTAGCCCCCCATAGATGCTAATAATAACCATTCAGTAGCCCCCCCATAGATGCTAATAATAACCATTCAGTAGCCCCCCCATAGATGCTAATAATAACCATTCAGTAGCCCCCCCATAGATGCTAATAATAACCATTCAGTAGCCCCCCATAGATGCTAATAATAACCATTCAGTAGCCCCCCATAGATGCTAATAATAACCATTCAGTAGCCCCCCATAGATGCTAATAATAACCATGCAGTAGCCCCCCCATAGATGCTAATAATAACCATTCAGTAGCCCCCCATAGATGCTAATAATAACCATTCAGTAGCCCCCCCATAGATGCTAATAATAACCATTCAGTAGCCCCCCCATAGATGCTAATAATAACCATTCAGTAGCCCCCCCATAGATGCTAATAATAACCATTCAGTAGCCCCCCATAGATGCTAATAATAACCATTCAGTAGCCCCCCCATAGATGCTAATAATAACCATTCAGTAGCCCCCCATAGATGCTAATAATAACCATTCAGTAGCCCCCCATAGATGCTAATAATAACCATTCAGTAGCCCCCCATAGATGCTAATAATAACCATTCAGTAGCCCCCCATAGATGCTAATAATAACCATTCAGTAGCCCCCCCATAGATGCTAATAATAACCATTCAGTAGCCCCCCATAGATGCTAATAATAACCATTCAGTAGCCCCCCATAGATGCTAATAATAACCATTCAGTAGCCCCCCCATAGATGCTAATAATAACCATTCAGTAGCCCCCCCATAGATGCTAATAATAACCATTCAGTAGCCCCCCCATAGATGCTAATAATAACCATTCAGTAGCCCCCCATAGATGCTAATAATAACCATTCAGTAGCCCCCCCATAGATGCTAATAATAACCATTCAGTAGCCCCCCATAGATGCTAATAATAGACCATTCAGTAGCCCCCCATAGATGCTAATAATAACCATTCAGTAGCCCCCATAGATGCTAATAATAACCATTCAGTAGCCCCCCATAGATGCTAATAATAACCATTCAGTAGCCCCCCATAGATGCTAATAATAACCATTCAGTAGCCCCCCATAGATGCTAATAATAACCATTCAGTAGCCCCCCATAGATGCTAATAATAACCATTCAGTAGCCCCCCATAGATGCTAATAATAACCATTCAGTAGCCCCCCCATAGATGCTAATAATAACCATTCAGTAGCCCCCCATAGATGCTAATAATAACCATTCAGTAGCCCCCCCATAGATGCTAATAATAACCATTCAGTAGCCCCCCCATAGATGCTAATAATAACCATTCAGTAGCCCCCCATAGATGCTAATAATAACCATTCAGTAGCCCCCCATAGATGCTAATAATAACCATTCAGTAGCCCCCCCATAGATGCTAATAATAACCATTCAGTAGCCCCCCCATAGATGCTAATAATAACCATTCAGTAGCCCCCCCATAGATGCTAATAATAACCATTCAGTAGCCCCCCCATAGATGCTAATAATAACCATTCAGTAGCCCCCCCATAGATGCTAATAATAACCATTCAGTAGCCCCCCCATAGATGCTAATAATAACCATTCAGTAGCCCCCCATAGATGCTAATAATAACCATTCAGTAGCCCCCCATAGATGCTAATAATAACCATTCAGTAGCCCCCCCATAGATGCTAATAATAACCATTCAGTAGCCCCCCCATAGATGCTAATAATAACCATTCCTAAATATGCGTAGATTAGATTATGAGTTGATTATTTTATTAATCTTCGGACCGTGACGGTCTCTGTCACAAAGTATAAGGCTTGGGGGCTGTCATTGATGCCGCCTCGATAATGACTCGGCACACAGATGTGATAAGTCGGCTATGCTAATCGGCAAGAGGGAGAGGAAAAGAAACAGTCTCTCAACACATGGTGATACATCACATACATAGAGATAGAACAACACATGGTGATACATCACATACATAGAGATAGAACAACACATGGTGATACATCACATACATATAGATAGAACAACACATGGTGATACATCACATACATAGAGATAGAACAACACATGGTGATACATCACATACATAGAGATAGAACAACACATGGTGATACATCACATACATAGAGATAGAACAACACATGGTGATACATCACATACATAGAGACAGAACAACACATGGTGATACATCACATACATAGAGATAGAACAATAGAACAACACATGGTGATACATCACATACATAGAGATAGAACAACACATGGTGATACATCACATACATAGAGATAGAACAACACATGGTGATACATCACATACATAGAGACAGAACAACACATGGTGATACATCACATACATAGAGACAGAACAACACATGGTGATACATCACATACATAGAGATAGAACAACACATGGTGATACATCACATACATAGAGATAGAACAACACATGGTGATACATCACATACATAGAGATAGAACAATAGAACAACACATGGTGATACATCACATACATAGAGACAGAACTACACATGATGATACATCACATACATAGAGATAGAACAACACATGGTGATACATCACATACATAGAGATAGAACAACACATGGTGATACATCACATACATAGAGATAGAACAACACATGGTGATACATCACATACATAGAGATAGAACAACACATGGTGATACATCACACACATAGAGATAGAACAATAGAACAACACATGGTGATACATCACATACATAGAGACAGAACAATAGAACAACACATGGTGATACATCACATACATAGAGATAGAACAATAGAACAACACATGGTGATACATCACATACATAGAGATAGAACAACACATGGTGATACATCACATACATAGAGATATAACAACACATGGTGATACATCACATACATAGAGATAGAACAACACATGGTGATACATCACATACATAGAGATAGAACAACACATGGTGATACATCACATACATAGAGATAGAACAATAGAATAACACATGGTGATACATCACATACATAGAGACAGAACAACACATGGTGATACATCACATACATAGAGATAGAACAACACATGGTGATACATCACATACATAGAGATAGAACAACACATGGTGATACATCACATACATAGAGACAGAACAACACATGGTGATACATCACATACATAGAGATAGAACAACACATGGTGATACATCACATACATAGAGATAGAACAATAGAACAACACGTGGTGATACATCACATACATAGAGACAGAACAACACATGGTGATACATCACATACATAGAGATAGAACAACACATGGTGATACATCACATACATAGAGATAGAACAACACATGGTGATACATCACATACATAGAGATAGAACAACACATGGTGATACATCACATACATAGAGATAGAACACATGGTGATACATCACATACATAGAGATAGAACAACACATGGTGATACATCACACACATAGAGATAGAACAATAGAACAACACATGGTGATACATCACATACATAGAGATAGAACAACACATGGTGATACATCACATACATAGAGATAGAACAATAGAACAACACATGGTGATACATCACATACATAGAGATAGAACAATAGAACAACACATGGTGATACATCACATACATAGAGACCACCTAGCCAGACATTATCCCTTACATAAAGGAGGTGAATTATCTCCCTACAACGACCACCTAGCCAGACATTATCCCTTACATAAAGGAGGTGAATTATCTCCCTACAACGACCACCTAGCCAGACATTATCCATTACATAAAGGAGGTGAATTATCTCCCTACAACGACCACCTAGCCAGACATTATCCCTTACATAAAGGAGGTGAATTATCTCCCTACAACGACCACCTAGCCAGACATTATCCCTTACATAAAGGAGGTGAATTATCTCCCTACAACGACCACCTAGCCAGACATTATCCCTTACATAAAGGAGGTGAATTATCTCCCTACAACGACCACCTAGCCAGACATTATCCCTTACATAAAGGAGGTGAATTATCTCCCTACAACGACCACCTAGCCAGACATTATCCCTTACATAAAGGAGGTGAATTATCTCCCTACAACGACCACCTAGCCAGACATTATCCCTTACATAAAGGAGGTGAATTATCTCCCTACAACGACCACCTAGCCAGACATTATCCCTTACATAAAGGAGGTGAATTATCTCCCTACAACGACCACCTAGCCAGACATTATCCCTTACATAAAGGAGGTGAATTATCTCCCTACAACGACCACCTAGCCAGACATTATCCCTTACATAAAGGAGGTGAATTATCTCCCTACAACGACCACCTAGCCAGACATTATCCAGTATAACAGTATAACATAATGCTTAATGTTAAAACACCAAAACGGGTTCCCATCCAGAAACGGCTCCCTATACTCATTGATTATTTCGTAAGCCATGATTATTTTTGACAGTTACGCTTTTTGATCGATAGAATAATCAAAGTTTGAAATGTTTCTTATCACTGTATATAAGCGGTTAAACTGTATACTTCGCCCGCACAGTGGTGTCACGCAAAAAAACCCTGATAATAGTAGATCTACAAGCATACGTGTTTACTCATGAGCTTGTATATCGTTTTTTTCAGTAGCCCCCCATAGATGCTAATAATAACCATTCAGTAGCCCCCCCATAGATGCTAATAATAACCATTCAGTAGCCCCCCCATAGATGCTAATAATAACCATTCAGTAGCCCCCCATAGATGCTAATAATAACCATTCAGTAGCCCCCCATAGATGCTAATAATAACCATTCAGTAGCCCCCCATAGATGCTAATAATAACCATTCAGTAGCCCCCCCATAGATGCTAATAATAACCATTCAGTAGCCCCCCCATAGATGCTAATAATAACCATTCAGTAGCCCCCCCATAGATGCTAATAATAACCATTCAGTAGCCCCCCCATAGATGCTAATAATAACCATTCAGTAGCCCCCCATAGATGCTAATAATAACCATTCAGTAGCCCCCCCATAGATGCTAATAATAACCATTCAGTAGCCCCCCCATAGATGCTAATAATAACCATTCAGTAGCCCCCCCATAGATGCTAATAATAACCATTCAGTAGCCCCCCCATAGATGCTAATAATAACCATTCAGTAGCCCCCCCATAGATGCTAATAATAACCATTCAGTAGCCCCCCCATAGATGCTAATAATAACCATTCAGTAGCCCCCCATAGATGCTAATAATAACCATTCAGTAGCCCCCCATAGATGCTAATAATAACCATTCAGTAGCCCCCCATAGATGCTAATAATAACCATTCAGTAGCCCCCCCATATATGCTAATAATAACCATTCAGTAGCCCCCCCATAGATGCTAATAATAACCATTCAGTAGCCCCCCCATAGATGCTAATAATAACCATTCAGTAGCCCCCCCATAGATGCTAATAATAACCATTCAGTAGCCCCCCCATAGATGCTAATAATAACCATTCAGTAGCCCCCCCATAGATGCTAATAATAACCATTCAGTAGCCCCCCCATAGATGCTAATAATAACCATTCAGTAGCCCCCCCATAGATGCTAATAATAACCATTCAGTAGCCCCCCATAGATGCTAATAATAACCATTCAGTAGCCCCCCATAGATGCTAATAATAACCATTCAGTAGCCCCCCCATAGATGCTAATAATAACCATTCAGTAGCCCCCCCATAGATGCTAATAATAACCATTCAGTAGCCCCCCATAGATGCTAATAATAACCATTCAGTAGCCCCCCATAGATGCTAATAATAACCATTCAGTAGCCCCCCATAGATGCTAATAATAACCATTCAGTAGCCCCCCCATAGATGCTAATAATAACCATTCAGTAGCCCCCCCATAGATGCTAATAATAACCATTCAGTAGCCCCCCATAGATGCTAATAATAACCATTCAGTAGCCCCCCATAGATGCTAATAATAACCATTCAGTAGCCCCCCCATAGATGCTAATAATAACCATTCAGTAGCCCCCCCATAGATGCTAATAATAACCATTCAGTAGCCCCCCATAGATGCTAATAATAACCATTCAGTAGCCCCCCCATAGATGCTAATAATAACCATTCAGTAGCCCCCCATAGATGCTAATAATAACCATTCAGTAGCCCCCCCATAGATGCTAATAATAACCATTCAGTAGCCCCCCCATAGATGCTAATAATAACCATTCAGTAGCCCCCCCATAGATGCTAATAATAACCATTCAGTAGCCCCCCCATAGATGCTAATAATAACCATTCAGTAGCCCCCCCATAGATGCTAATAATAACCATTCAGTAGCCCCCCCATAGATGCTAATAATAACCATTCAGTAGCCCCCCATAGATGCTAATAATAACCATTCAGTAGCCCCCCATAGATGCTAATAATAACCATTCAGTAGCCCCCCATAGATGCTAATAATAACCATTCAGTAGCCCCCCCATAGATGCTAATAATAACCATTCAGTAGCCCCCCATAGATGCTAATAATAACCATTCAGTAGCCCCCCATAGATGCTAATAATAACCATTCAGTAGCCCCCCCATAGATGCTAATAATAACCATTCAGTAGCCCCCCATAGATGCTAATAATAACCATTCAGTAGCCCCCCATAGATGCTAATAATAACCATTCAGTAGCCCCCCCATAGATGCTAATAATAACCATTCAGTAGCCCCCCCATAGATGCTAATAATAACCATTCAGTAGCCCCCCATAGATGCTAATAATAACCATTCAGTAGCCCCCCCATAGATGCTAATAATAACCATTCAGTAGCCCCCCCATAGATGCTAATAATAACCATTCAGTAGCCCCCCCATAGATGCTAATAATAACCATTCAGTAGCCCCCCCATAGATGCTAATAATAACCATTCAGTAGCCCCCCCATAGATGCTAATAATAACCATTCAGTAGCCCCCCATAGATGCTAATAATAACCATTCAGTAGCCCCCCATAGATGCTAATAATAACCATTCAGTAGCCCCCCCATAGATGCTAATAATAACCATTCAGTAGCCCCCCATAGATGCTAATAATAACCATTCAGTAGCCCCCCATAGATGCTAATAATAACCATTCAGTAGCCCCCCATAGATGCTAATAATAACCATTCAGTAGCCCCCCCATAGATGCTAATAATAACCATTCAGTAGCCCCCCATAGATGCTAATAATAACCATTCAGTAGCCCCCCATAGATGCTAATAATAACCATTCAGTAGCCCCCCCATAGATGCTAATAATAACCATTCAGTAGCCCCCCATAGATGCTAATAATAACCATTCAGTAGCCCCCCATAGATGCTAATAATAACCATTCAGTAGCCCCCCATAGATGCTAATAATAACCATTCAGTAGCCCCCCATAGATGCTAATAATAACCATTCAGTAGCCCCCCCATAGATGCTAATAATAACCATTCAGTAGCCCCCCATAGATGCTAATAATAACCATTCAGTAGCCCCCCATAGATGCTAATAATAACCATTCAGTAGCCCCCCCATAGATGCTAATAATAACCATTCAGTAGCCCCCCATAGATGCTAATAATAACCATTCAGTAGCCCCCCATAGATGCTAATAATAACCATTCAGTAGCCCCCCATAGATGCTAATAATAACCATTCAGTAGCCCCCCCATAGATGCTAATAATAACCATTCAGTAGCCCCCCCATAGATGCTAATAATAACCATTCAGTAGCCCCCCATAGATGCTAATAATAACCATTCAGTAGCCCCCCCATAGATGCTAATAATAACCATTCAGTAGCCCCCCCATAGATGCTAATAATAACCATTCAGTAGCCCCCCATAGATGCTAATAATAACCATTCAGTAGCCCCCCATAGATGCTAATAATAACCATTCAGTAGCCCCCCCATAGATGCTAATAATAACCATTCAGTAGCCCCCCATAGATGCTAATAATAACCATTCAGTAGCCCCCCATAGATGCTAATAATAACCATTCAGTAGCCCCCCATAGATGCTAATAATAACCATTCAGTAGCCCCCCATAGATGCTAATAATAACCATTCAGTAGCCCCCCCATAGATGCTAATAATAACCATTCAGTAGCCCCCCCATAGATGCTAATAATAACCATTCAGTAGCCCCCCCATAGATGCTAATAATAACCATTCAGTAGCCCCCCCATAGATGCTAATAATAACCATTCAGTAGCCCCCCATAGATGCTAATAATAACCATTCAGTAGCCCCCCATAGATGCTAATAATAACCATTCAGTAGCCCCCCATAGATGCTAATAATAACCATTCAGTAGCCCCCCCATAGATGCTAATAATAACCATTCCTAAATATGCGTAGATTAGATTATGAGTTGATTATTTTATTAATCTTCGGACCGTGACGGTCTCTGTCACAAAGTATAAGGCTTGGGGGCTGTCATTGATGCCGCCTCGATAATGACTCGGCACACAGATGTGATAAGTCGGCTATGCTAATCGGCAAGAGGGAGAGGAAAAGAAACAGTCTCTCAACACATGGTGATACATCACATACATAGAGATAGAACAACACATGGTGATACATCACATACATAGAGATAGAACAACACATGGTGATACATCACATACATAGAGATAGAACAACACATGGTGATACATCACATACATAGAGATAGAACAACACATGGTGATACATCACATACATAGAGATAGAACAACACATGGTGATACATCACATACATAGAGATAGAACAACACATGGTGATACATCACATACATAGAGATAGAACAACACATGGTGATACATCACATACATAGAGATAGAACAACACATGGTGATACATCACATACATAGAGATAGAACAATAGAACAACACATGGTGATACATCACATACATAGAGACAGAACAATAGAACAACACATGGTGATATATCACATACATAGAGACAGAACAACACATGGTGATACATCACATACATAGAGATAGAACAATAGAACAACACATGGTGATACATCACATACATAGAGATAGAACAATAGAACAACACATGGTGATACATCACATACATAGAGATAGAACAATAGAACAACACATGGTGATACATCACATACATAGAGACAGAACAACACATGGTGATACATCACATACATAGAGATAGAACAACTCATGGTGATACATCGCATACATAGAGATAGAACAACACATGGTGATACATCACATATATAGAGACAGAACAACACATGGTGATACATCGCATACATAGAGATAGAACAACACATGGTGATACATCACATACATAGAGATAGAACAACACATGGTGATACATCACATACATAGAGATAGAACAACACATGGTGATACATCACATATATAGAGACAGAACAACACATGGTGATACATCGCATACATAGAGACAGAACAACACATGGTGATACATCGCATACATAGAGACAGAACAACACATGGTGATACATCACATACATAGAGACAGAACAACACATGGTGATACATCGCATACATAGAGATAGAACAACACATGGTGATACATCACATACATAGAGACAGAACAACACATGGTGATACATCACATACATAGAGATAGAACAATAGAACAACACATGGTGATACATCACATACATAGAGATAGAACAATAGAACAACACATGGTGATACATCACATACATAGAGATAGAACAACACATGGTGATACATCACATACATAGAGACAGAACAACACATGGTGATACATCACATACATAGAGACAGAACAACACATGGTGATACATCACATACATAGAACAACACATGGTGATACATCACATACATAGAGATAGAACACATGGTGATACATCACATACATAGAGATATAACAACACATGGTGATACATCACATACATAGAGATAGAACAACACATGGTGATACATCACATACATAGAGACAGAACAACACATGGTGATACATCACATACATAGAACAACACATGGTGATACATCACATACATAGAGATAGAACACATGGTGATACATCACATACATAGAGATATAACAACACATGGTGATACATCACATACATAGAGATAGAACAACACATGGTGATACATCACATACATAGAGATAGAACAACACATGGTGATACATCACATACATAGAGACAGAACAACACATGGTGATACATCACATACATAGAGATAGAACAATAGAACAACACATGGTGATACATCACATACATAGAGACAGAACTACACATGATGATACATCACATACATAGAGATAGAACAACACATGGTGATACATCACATACATAGAGATAGAACAACACATGGTGATACATCACATACATAGAGATAGAGCAACACATGGTGATACATCACACACATAGAGATAGAACAATAGAACAACACATGGTGATACATCACATACATAGAGACAGAACAATAGAACAACACATGGTGATACATCACATACATAGAGATAGAACAACACATGGTGATACATCACATACATAGAGATAGAACAACACATGGTGATACATTACATACATAGAGATAGAACAACACATGGTGATACATCACATACATAGAGACAGAACAACACATGGTGATACATCACATACATAGAGATAGAACAACACATGGTGATACATCACATACATAGAGACAGAACAACACATGGTGATACATCACATACATAGAGATAGAACAACACATGGTGATACATCACATACATAGAGATAGAACAACACATGGTGATACATCACATACATAGAGATAGAACAATAGAACAACACATGGTGATACATCACATACATAGAGACAGAACAACACATGGTGATACATCACATACATAGAGATAGAACAACACATGGTGATACATCACATACATAGAGATAGAACAACACATGGTGATACATCACATACATAGAGATAGAACAACACATGGTGATACATCACATACATAGAGATAGAACAACACATGGTGATACATCACACACATAGAGATAGAACAATAGAACAACACATGGTGATACATCACATACATAGAAATAGAACAATAGAACAACACATGGTGATTCATCACATACATAGAGATAGAACAATAGAACAACACATGGTGATACATCACATACATAGAGATAGAACAATAGAACAACACATGGTGATACATCACATACATAGAGACAGAACAACACATGGTGATACATCACATACATAGAGATAGAACAACACATGGTGATACATCACATACATAGAGATAGAACAACACATGGTGATACATCACATACATAGAGATAGAACAACACATGGTGATACATCACATACATAGAGATAGAACAACACATGGTGATACATCACACACATAGAGATAGAACAATAGAACAACACATGGTGATACATCACATACATAGAAATAGAACAATAGAACAACACATGGTGATTCATCACATACATAGAGATAGAACAATAGAACAACACATGGTGATACATCACATACATAGAGATAGAACAACACATGGTGATACATCACATACATAGAGATAGAACAATAGAACAACACATGGTGATACATCACATACATAGAGATATAACAATGGAACAACACATGGTTATACATCACATACATATAAATAGAACAATAGAACAACACATGGTGATACATCACATACATAGAAATAGAACAATAGAACAACACATGGTGATACATCACATACATAGAGACAGAACAACACATGGTGATACATCACATACATAGAGATAGAACAATAGAACAACACATGGCTATACATCACATACATAGAAATAGAACAATAGAACAACACATGGTGATACATCACATACATAGAAATAGAACAATAGAACAACACATGGTGATACATCACATACATATAGATAGAACAATAGAACAACACATGGTGATACATCACATACATAGAAATAGAACAATAGAACAACACATGGTGATACATCACATACATAGAGATAGAACAATAGAACACCACATGGTGATACATCACATACATAGAAATAGAACAATAGAACAGCACATGGTGATACATCACATACATATAAATAGAACAATAGAACAACACATGGTGATACATCACATACATATAAATAGAACAACACATGGTGATACATCACATACATAGAAATAGAACAATAGAACAACACATGGTGATACATCACATACATAGAAATAGAACAACACATGGTGATACATCACATACATAGAAATAGAATAATAGAACAACACATGGTGATACATCACATACATAGAAATAGAACAATAGAACAACACATGGTGATACATCACATACATAGAGATATAACAATAGAACAACACATGGTGATACATCACATACATAGAAATAGAACAATAGAACAACACATGGTGATACATCACATACATAGAGATAGAACAATAGAACACCACATGGTGATACATCACATACATATAAATATAACAATAGAACAACACATGGTGATACATCACATACATATAAATAGAACAACACATGGTGATACATCACATACATAGAAATAGAACAACACATGGTGATACATCACATACATAGAAATAGAATAATAGAACAACACATGGTGATACATCACATACATATAAATAGAACAATATAACAACACATGGTGATACATCACATACATAGAAATAGAACAATAGAACAACACATGTTGATACATCACATACATAGAAATAGAACAACACATGGTGATACATCACATACATAGAAATAGAATAATAGAACAACACATGGTGATACATCACATACATAGAGATAGAACAACACATGGTGATACATCACATACATAGAGATAGAACAACACATGGTGATACATCACATACATAGAGATAGAACAATAGAACAACACATGGTGATACATCACATACATAGAGACAGAACTACACATGATGATACATCACATACATAGAGATAGAACAACACATGGTGATACATCACATACATAGAGATAGAACAACACATGGTGATACATCACATACATGGAAATAGTCATCTAGAATCATAAGCAAGCTAAGAAAACAACGACCACCTAGCCAGACATTATCCCTTACATAAAGGAGGTGAATTATCTCCCTAGAAATAGAACAACACATGGTGATACATCACATACATAGAAATAGAATAATAGAACAACACATGGTGATACATCACATACATAGAGATAGAACAACACATGGTGATACATCACATACATAGAGATAGAACAACACATGGTGATACTCCACATACATAGAGATAGAACAATAGAACAACACATGGTGATACATCACATACATAGAGACAGAACTACACATGATGATACATCACATACATAGAGATAGAACAACACATGGTGATACATCACATACATAGAGATAGAACAACACATGGTGATACATCACATACATGGAAATAGTCATCTAGAATCATAAGCAAGCTAAGAACACAACGACCACCTAGCCAGACATTATCCCTTACATAAAGGAGGTGAATTATCTCCCTACAACGACCACCTAGCCAGACATTATCCCTTACATAAAGGAGGTGAATTATCTCCCTACAACGACCACCTAGCCAGATATTATCCCTTACATAAAGGAGGTGAATTATCTCCTACAACGACCACCTGTCCTAGCCAGACATTATCCCTTACATAAAGGAGGTGAATTATCTCCCTACAACGACCACCTAGCCAGACATTATCCCTTAAATAAAGGAGGTGAATTATCTCCCTACAACGACCACCTAGCCAGATATTATCCCTTACATAAAGAAGGTGAATTATCTCCCTACAACGACCACCTAGCCAGACATTATCCCTTACATAAAGGAGGTGAATTATCTCCCTACAACGACCACCTAGTCAGACATTATCCCTTACATAAAGGAGGTGAATTATCTCCCTACAACGACCACCTAGCCAGACATTATCCCTTACATAAAGGAGGTGAATTATCTCCCTACAACGACCACCTATAGCCAGACATTATCCCTTACATAAAGGAGGTGAATTATCTCCCTACAACGACCACCTAGCCAGACATTATCCCTTACATAAAGGAGGTGAATTATCTCCCTACAACGACCACCTAGCCAGACATTATCCCTTACATAAAGGAGGTGAATTATCTCCCTACAACGACCACCTAGCCAGACATTATCCCTTACATAAAGGAGGTGAATTATCTCCCTACAATGACCACCTAGCCAGACATTATCCCTTACATAAAGGAGGTGAATTATCTCCCTACAACGACCACCTAGCCAGACATTATCCCTTACATAAAGGAGGTGAATTATCTCCCTACAACGACCACCTAGCCAGACATTATCCCTTACATAAAGGAGGTGAATTATCTCCCTACAATGACCACCTAGCCAGACATTATCCCTTACATAAAGGAGGTGAATTATCTCCCTACAACGACCACCTAGCCAGACATTATCCCTTACATATTTACCTAGCGGTGGTAGAAACAGTAATAATATTGTGTTCAGGTCAATAGAGGTAACATGGCGCTGTCAGAGTCAGTAGGATTCACGCTGTCTCAACTCCTCCAGAGCTCAGAGGCAGCAGAGACCATCATACCGTGAGTAGGAAATACAAACTCTTAATTTCACACCTTATTACTGTATAGAAATGGTTCTTATCATGTACAACCTTATATCTATGTGCGTGTGTGTGTGTGTGTGTGTGTGTGTGTGTGTGTGCGTGCGTGCGTGCATGTGTGCGTGCGTGTGTGTGTGCGTGCAGGGCGGTCCTAGCCTCTGGTCTACCAGAACAGCTGCTCTCCGTCCTGACGACCTTCGACCCCCAGTTTGGCCACGCCCCCTCCATCGAGGCTGCCTGGTGTCTGCACTACCTGACCTCCAGGTGACCTCTATGACCTCCGTGACCTTTTCACACGCCTTACTGTACTTACAGTCGACATGTAGTCACTGTTTACAGTAAGAAACAACAGAGCTTCTTAATACGGCACAGTTGAGAAGCAGCAGTTAAACTGTTAATGTGATGTCATCAGTGAGGTCACATGTAGAGTTGCTGGCCGGCTCCATATATGGAGATCTAGTACGGTCAAACCATGTATGGTTATCCAGGGTTTGATGAGGTCAGTGTTGTTATGGTTATCCAGGGTTTGATGAGGTCAGTGTTGTTATGGTTATCCAGGGTTTGATGAGGTCAGTGTTGTTATGGTTATCCAGGGTTTGATGAGGTCAGTGTTGTTATGGTTATCCAGGGTTTGATGAGGTCAGTGTTGTTATGGTTATCCAGGGTTTGATGAGGTCAGTGTTGTTATGGTTATCCAGGGTTTGATGAGGTCAGTGTTGTTATGGTTATCCAGGGTTTGATGAGGTCAGTGTTGTTATGGTTATGCAGGGTTTGATGAGGTCAGTGTTGTTATGGTTATCCAGGGTTTGATGAGGTCAGTGTTGTTATGGTTATCCAGGGTTTGATGAGGTCAGTGTTGTTATGGTTATCCAGGGTTTGATGAGGTCAGTGTTGTTATGGTTATCCAGGGTTTGATGAGGTCAGTGTTGTTATGGTTATCCAGGGTTTGATGAGGTCAGTGTTGTTATGGTTATCCAGGGTTTGATGAGGTCAGTGTTGTTATGGTTATCCAGGGTTTGATGAGGTCAGTGTTGTTATGGTTATCCAGGGTTTGATGAGGTCAGTGTTGTTATGGTTATGCAGGGTTTGATGAGGTCAGTGTTGTTATGGTTATCCAGGGTTTGATGAGGTCAGTGTTGTTATGGTTATCCAGGGTTTGATGAGGTCAGTGTTGTTATGGTTATCCAGGGTTTGATGAGGTCAGTGTTGTTATGGTTATCCAGGGTTTGATGAGGTCAGTGTTGTTATGGTTATCCAGGGTTTGATGAGGTCAGTGTTGTTATGGTTATCCAGGGTTTGATGAGGTCAGTGTTGTTATGGTTATGCAGGGTTTGGCCAGGGGCAGATGGGGGCTGCTGGGGCAGATCGGGGCAGATGGGGGCTGCTGGGGCAGATCGGGGCAGATGGGGGCTGCTGGGGTAGATTGGTCCTGCTGGGGCAGATCGGGGCAGATGGGGGCTGCTGGGGCAGATCGGTCCTGCTGGGGCAGATCGGGGGGCTGCTGGGGCAGATGGGGGCTGCTGGGGCAGATCGGGGCTGCTGGGGTAGATCGGGGCTGCTGGGGCAGATGGAGGCTGCTGGGGTAGATTGGTCCTGCTGGGGCAGATCGGGGCAGATGGGGGCTGCTGGGGTAGATTGGTCCTGCTGGGGTAGATTGGTCCTGCTGGGGAAGATCGGGGCAGATGGGGGCTGCTGTGGTAGATTGGTCCTGCTTGGGCAGATCGGGGCAGATGGGGGCTGCTGGGGTAGATTGGTCCTGCTGGGGCAGATCGGGGCAGATGGGGTAGATTGTTCCTGCTGGGGCAGATCGGGGCTGCACGCGTCCTTTTTTGTCCTTACTGGGCGTGGTTTTCCTTACTGGGCAGGGTTTTCCTTACTGGGCGGGGTTTTCCTTACTGGGCGGGGTTTTCCTTACTGGGCGTGGTTTTCCTTACTGGGCGGGGTTTTCCTTACTGGGCGGGGTTTTCCTTACTGGGCGGGGTTTTCCTTACTGGGTGGGGTTTTCCTTACTGGGCGGGGTTTTCCTTACTGGGCGTGGTTTTCCTTACTGGGCGGGGTTTTCCTTACTGGGCGGGGTTTTCCTTACTGGGCGGGTTTTTCCTTACTGGGCGGGGTTTTCCTTACTGGGCAGGGTTTTCCTTACTGGGCGGGGTTTTCCTTACTGGGCGTGGTTTTCCTTACTGGGTGGGGTTTTCCTTACTGGGTGGGGTTTTCCTTACTGGGCAGGTTTTTTCCTTATTGGGTGGGGTTTTTCTTACTGGGTGGGGTTTTTCCTTTGTTTTATAATGAAGTAGACTCTAGAAAAGCATTCCAGCAGACAGCTCGTAGCATGCCTCGTTGGACAATAGACTTTCAATCCATACCTCCTGGGGTTTTAAATCCTGCTCATATCATTGTTGTGCAAACAACCTTTTTTTTGGTCGTGTTAGCTGGCGCGTGACAGGGTGTTTAAAAATAACGTGTTTATTTTTGACACATTCTGCATAGACGCGTCACCATGGGAACCAATGTCGCCGACGGCTGTTTGCGTAACGTTTTTTGACGGCTACGGTGACGGCGTCACAGCTCCCGTACTTCCGCGTAGCAGAGCCGTCCTGAAAACAGTCGTTGCTTAAAGTCCCTAGACCCTATAGTGTCCGACATACAGTACATGTTGACCTTTGGCTCTGTGTGGTTCCACTCAGTGACCACTGGGTGGGGCTTGCTGGATGCATGGTCCAATCAGAGTGACCAGTGGGTGGGGCTTGCTGGATGCATGGTCCAATCAGAGTGACCAGTAGGTGGGGCTTGCTGGATGCATGGTCCAATCAGAGTGACCAGTGGGTGGGGCTTGCTGGATGCATGGTCCAATCAGAGTGACCAGTGGGTGGGGCTTGCTGGATGCATGGTCCAATCAGAGTGACCAGTGGGTGGGGCTTGCTGGATGCATGGTCCAATCAGAGTGACCAGTAGGTGGGGCTTGCTGGATGCATGGTCCAATCAGAGTGACCAGTGGGTGGGGCTTGCTGGATGCATGGTCCAATCAGAGTGACCAGTGGGTGGGGCTTGCTGGATGCATGGTCCAATCAGAGTGACCAGTGGGTGGGGCTTGCTGGATGCATGGTCCAATCAGAGTGACCAGTGGGTGGGGCTTGCTGGATGCATGGTCCAATCAGAGTGACCAGTAGGTGGGGCTTGCTGGATGCATGGTCCAATCAGAGTGACCAGTGGGTGGGGCTTGCTGGATGCATGGTCCAATCAGAGTGACCAGTGGGTGGGGCTTGCTGGATGCATGGTCCAATCAGAGTGACCAGTGGGTGGGGCTTGCTGGATGCATGGTCCAATCAGAGTGACCAGTGGGTGGGGCTTGCTGGATGCATGGTCCAACCCCTTCTGTCAGAAGGCGTTGAGGGGTGATAACACCTGCCTGGGCTGATCATGACCGATTATCTGTGTTCTGTTAATCTGTTTATCTGTGATCGTCTCTCTGTCCTGTTAATCTGTTTATCTGTGATCGTCTCTCTGTCCTGCAGTGACCACGCCAGGCTCCTGCCTCTACAAGCTCTGGGTCGGTGCAGTTCCCTGCTGGGGACACTAGGGGGTGCTGTTGCTGCAGGGAACACTGAGGAAGGAGTGGAACTGGTGAGTCTTGTTTCCTCTGTTTATCTGTGTTTTTATGAATTGAACCCAGTGGTTGAAGGACCCACATTGACACTCATTAGCCCCATGGACCCCCTTTTGAAAAGATATGCCAGGGACCCCCATAAGAGAGGATTTTCACAGTTCTAGCAGAGATTAACCTCCTAGTCAAGCCATTTGTACACTCTCAGAGTTACAGACCCATAAGGGTCCATTTGGTTCCAAAGTATCCTTTAGCTGCATGGTGACCCCCTGGAACTCCTTGAGGGTCCCCGGACCCCCTGGAACTCCCTCAAGGACCCCTATAGGGGTCCCCGGACCCCCTGGAACTGATTGATTGATTGATTGCAAATGTTATTGAAAAATAATTAAAAAGGATACAGACACAAGCAAGTTGTGGTCCTTTTGGGGAAAGGGGACATGGGGAGTAACAAAACAAAACAGACAAAAGGACCCTGTTCCTTTTGGGGGAGAGGGGCAGGAGACAAAGACATAACAATAAACCAAAACACAGAAAAGGTACAAAAAACCCAACCAATAAAAACTAGATTTTTTGTTGTTTTTTCTTGTCTTATTTTTTAACCTATTCTAATCTAAAAGGTCAGTATGGATTAAAAAATGTAGGTCATGTTATCAGCCAACCACCTTTTCAATGTGCATTTAAAGTTTTCGAAGGAACTGATCAGCTTAAGGCTGGAAGGCAAGTCATTCCACTAGAATAAGGAAAGATGATTTTCCCACATTGCTGTAAAAATGGCAGGGTTTAAAATCAGTAGGGCTCCCTCTGGTGTAGTGCCTGTGGGTATCACTAACCTTACCTACCTCTGGTGTAGTGTCTGTGGGTATCACTAACCTTACCTACCTCTGGTGTAGTGCCTGTGGGTATCACTATCCTTACCTACCTCTGGTGTAGTGCCTGTGGGGATCACTAACCTTACCTACCTCTGGTGTAGTGTCTGTGGGGATCACTAACCTTACCTACCTCTGGTGTAGTGCCTGTGGGTATCACTAACCTTACCTACCTCTGGTGTAGTGCCTGTGGGGATCACTAACCTTACCTACCTCTGGTGTAGTGCCTGTGGGTATCACTAACCTTACCTACCTCTGGTGTAGTGCCTGTGGGGATCACTAACCTTACCTACCTCTGGTGTAGTGCCTGTGGGGATCACTAACCTTACCTACCTCTGGTGTAGTGTCTGTGGGGATCACTAACCTTACCTACCTCTGGTGTAGTGTCTGTGGGTATCACTAACCTTACCTACCTCTGGTGTAGTGCCTGTGGGGATCACTAACCTTACCTACCTCTGGTGTAGTGCCTGTGGGGATCACTAACCTTACCTACCTCTGGTGTAGTGCCTGTGGGTATCACTAACCTTACCTACCTCTGGTGTAGTGCCTGTGGGGATCACTAACCTTACCTACCTCTGGTGTAGTGCCTGTGGGGATCACTAACCTTACCTACCTCTGGTGTAGTGCCTGTGGGGATCACTAACCTTACCTACCTCTGGTGTAGTGCCTGTGGGTATCACTAACCTTACCTACCTCTGGTGTAGTGTCTGTGGGTATCACTAACCTTACCTACCTCTGGTGTAGTGTCTGTGGGGATCACTAACCTTACCTACCTCTGGTGTAGTGCCTGTGGGGATCACTAACCTTACCTACCTCTGGTGTAGTGCCTGTGGGTATCACTAACCTTTGAAAAGTAGTCACTGAAATACTTTGGTGCTACATTATTTCTAATCCTGTGAACAAGGGACATTTTAAACATTTTAAACTGGGACACTCTCTCCTCCACTTTAACTCCCTCAAGGACCCCTATAATAGCCTAGTAGCCAAAAAGTGAACCTGGACATGTTGAGTACACCAACGTGTTATGTTATAAATGTTTAGTATGGGTCCCCAGCATGTAGAAACTGATGTTATAAATGTTTAGTATGGGTCCCCAGCATGTAGAAACTGCTGGATGCTAACTTGCATATGTTGAGCAATTTTCATAATTGGCATAATATGTGACCATACCATTAACAACCTATAGATGGCAAAATATTCAAAATTTCATCATGCTTTATCTAGCATGTGATGTGTCAAACTAGGGGGTTTTCATGATGCTGAATCCATTCCAATCATTAGTTTTGCACACGCATTAGTTTTGCAAAAAAACACTCATTGGGCTTAAAACGGCCATGCCCACTTGTGCATGGCCATCATCAATTTGTGATGACGGCATTGGCCGTTTTTAGCCCAATGAGTGTTTTTTTTGCAAAACTAATGCGTGGAATGGATTCAGCATCATGAAAACCCCCTCGTTTGACATGTCACATGCTACATAAAGCATGATCAAAATTTTGGATATTTTGCCTTCTATAGGTTGTTAATGGTATGGTCACATATTATGCCAATTATGAAAATTGCTCAACATATGCAAGTTAGCATCCGGCAGTTTCTACATGCTGGGGACCCATACTAAACATTTCTAACATCAGTTTCTACATGCTGGGGACCCATACTAAACATTTCTAACATCAGTTTCTACATGCTGGGGACCCATACTAAACATTTATAACATCAGTTTCTACATGCTGGGGACCCATACTAAACATTTATAACATCAGTTTCTACATGCTGGGGACCCATACTAAACATTTATAACATCAGTTTCTACATGCTGGGGACCCATACTAAACATTTCTAACATCAGTTTCTACATGCTGGGGACCCATACTAAACATTTATAACATCAGTTTCTAAATGCTGGGGACCCATACTAAACATTTCTAACATCAGTTTCTACATGCTGGGGACCCATACTCAACATTTATAACATCAGTTTCTACATGCTGGGGACCCATACTAAACATTTATAACATCAGTTTCTACATGCTGGGGACCCATACTAAACATTTATAACATCAGTTTCTACATGCTGTGGACCCATACTAAACATTTATAACATCAGTTTCTACATGCTAGGGACCCCTACTCAACATCTATAACATCAGTTTCTACATGCTGGGGACCCATACTAAACATTTATAACATCAGTTTCTACATGCTGGGGACCCCTACTCAACATTTATAACATCAGTTTCTACATGCTGGGGACCCATACTAAACATTTATAACATCAGTTTCTACATGCTGGGGACCCCTACTCAACATTTATAACATCAGTTTCTACATGCTGGGGACCCATACTAAACATTTCTAACATCAGTTTCTACATGCTGGGGACCCATACTAAACATGTCTAACATCAGTTTCTACATGCTGGGGACCCATACTAAACATTTATAACATCAGTTTCTACATGCTGGGGACCCATACTAAACATGTCTAACATCAGTTTCTACATGCTGGGGACCCATACTAAACATTTATAACATCAGTTTCTACATGCTGGGGACCCAGACTAAACATTTCTAACATCAGTTTCTACATGCTGGGGACCCATACTAAACATTTCTAACATCAGTTTCTACATGCTGGGGACCCATACTAATCATCTATAACATCAGTTTCTACATGCTGGGGACCTATACTAAACATTTTTAACATCAGTTTCTACATGCTGGGGACCCCTACTCAACATCTATAACATCAGTTTCTACATGCTGGGGACCCATACTAAACATTTCTAACATCAGTTTCTACATGCTGGGGACCCCTACTCAACATCTATAACATCAGTTTCTACATGCTGGGGACCCATACTAAACATTTATAACATCAGTTTCTACATGCTGGGGACCCATACTAAAAATTTATAACATCAGTTTCTACATGCTGGGGACCCATACTAAACATTTATAACATCAGTTTCTACATGCTGGGGACCCATACTAAACATTTATAACATCAGTTTCTACATGCTGGGGACCCATACTAAACATTTCTAACATCAGTTTCTACATGCTGGGGACCCATACTAAACATTTTTAACATCAGTTTCTAAATGCTGGGTACCCATACTAAACATTTCTAACATCAGTTTCTACATGCTGGGGACCCATACTAAACATTTATAACATCAGTTTCTACATGCTGGGGACCCATACTAAACATTTATAACATCAGTTTCTACATGCTGGGGACCCATACTAAACATTTATAACATCAGTTTCTACATGCTGGGGACCCATACTAAACATTTCTAACATCAGTTTCTACATGCTGGGGACCCATACTAAACATTTTTAACATCAGTTTCTAAATGCTGGGTACCCATACTAAACATTTCTAACATCAGTTTCTACATGCTGGGGACCCATACTCAACATTTATAACATCAGTTTCTACATGCTGGGGACCCATACTAAACATTTATAACATCAGTTTCTACATGCTGGGGACCCCTACTCAACATCTATAACATCAGTTTCTACATGCTGGGGACCCATACTCAATATTTATAACATCAGTTTCTACATGCTGGGGACCCATACTCAACATTTATAACATCAGTTTCTACATGCTGGGGACCCATACTCAACATTTATAACATCAGTTTCTACATGCTGGGGACCCATACTCAACATTTATAACATCAGTTTCTACATGCTGGGGACCCCTACTCAACATCTATAACATCAGTTTCTACATGCTGGGGACCCATACTCAACATTTATAACATCAGTTTCTACATGCTGGGGACCCACACTCAACATTTATAACATCAGTTTCTACATGCTGGGGACCCATACTAAACATTTATAACATCAGTTTCTACATGCTGGGGACCCATACTAAACATTTATAACATCAGTTTCTACATGCTGGGGACCCATACTAAACATTTATAACATCAGTTTCTACATGCTGGGGACCCCTACTCAACATTTATAACATCAGTTTCTACATGCTGGGGACCCATACTAAACATTTCTAACATCAGTTTCTACAAGCTGGGGACCCATACTAAACATTTCTAACATCAGTTTATACATGCTGGGGACCCATACTAAACATTTATAACATCAGTTTCTACATGCTGGGGACCCATACTAAACATTTCTAACATCAGCTTCTACATGCTGGGGACCCATACTAAACATTTCTAACATCAGTTTCTACATGCTGGGGACCCATACTAAACATCTATAATATCAGTTTCTACATGCTGGGGACCCATACTCAACATCTATAACATCAGTTTCTACATGCTGGGGACCCATACTAAACATCTATAACATCAGTTTCTACATGCTGGGGACGGATACTAAACATTTCTAACATCAGTTTCTACATGCTGGGGACCCATACTCAACATCTATAACATCAGTTTCTACATGCTGGGGACCCATACTAAACATTTCTAACATCAGTTTCTACATGCTGGGGACCCATACTCAACATTTCTAACATCAGTTTCTACATGCTGGGGACCCATACTCAACATCTATAACATCAGTTTCTACATGCTGGGGACCCATACTAAACATTTCTAACATCAGTTTCTACATGCTGGGGACCCATACTCAACATCTATAACATCAGTTTCTACATGCTGGGGACCCATACTAAACATCTATAACATCAGTTGCTACATGCTGGGGACGGATACTAAACATTTCTAACATCAGTTTCTACATGCTGGGGACCCCTACTCAACATCTATAACATCAGTTTCTACATGCTGGGGACCCATACTAAACATTTCTAACATCAGTTTCTACATGCTGGGGACCCATACTCAACATTTTTAACATCAGTTTCTACATGCTGGGGACCCATACTCAACATCTATAACATCAGTTTCTACATGCTGGGGACCCATACTAAACATTTCTAACATCAGTTTCTACATGCTTGGGACCCATACTCAACATCTATAACATCAGTTTCTACATGCTGGGGACCCATACTAAACATTTCTAACATCAGTTTCTACATGCTGGGGACCCATACTCAACATCTATAACATCAGTTTCTACATGTTGGGGACCCATACTAAACATCTATAACATCAGTTTCTACATGCTGGGGACGGATACTAAACATTTCTAACATCAGTTTCTACATGCTGGGGACCCATACTCAACATCTATAACATCAGTTTCTACATGCTGGGGACCCATACTAAACATTTCTAACATCAGTTTCTACATGCTGGGGACCCATACTAAACATCTATAACATCAGTTTCTACATGCTGGGGACCCATACTCAACATTTATAACATCAGTTTCTACATGCTGGGGACCCATACTAAACATTTCTAACATCAGTTTCTACATGCTGGGGACCCATACTAAACATTTTTAACATCAGTTTCTAAATGCTGGGTACCCATACTAAACATTTCTAACATCAGTTTCTACATGCTGGGGACCCATACTAAACATTTATAACATCAGTTTCTACATGCTGGGGACCCATACTAAACATTTATAACATCAGTTTCTACATGCTGGGGACCCATACTAAACATTTATAACATCAGTTTCTACATGCTGGGGACCCATACTAAACATTTCTAACATCAGTTTCTACATGCTGGGGACCCATACTAAACATTTTTAACATCAGTTTCTAAATGCTGGGTACCCATACTAAACATTTCTAACATCAGTTTCTACATGCTGGGGACCCATACTCAACATTTATAACATCAGTTTCTACATGCTGGGGACCCATACTAAACATTTATAACATCAGTTTCTACATGCTGGGGACCCCTACTCAACATCTATAACATCAGTTTCTACATGCTGGGGACCCATACTCAATATTTATAACATCAGTTTCTACATGCTGGGGACCCATACTCAACATTTATAACATCAGTTTCTACATGCTGGGGACCCATACTCAACATTTATAACATCAGTTTCTACATGCTGGGGACCCATACTCAACATTTATAACATCAGTTTCTACATGCTGGGGACCCCTACTCAACATCTATAACATCAGTTTCTACATGCTGGGGACCCATACTCAACATTTACAACATCAGTTTCTACATGCTGGGGACCCACACTCAACATTTATAACATCAGTTTCTACATGCTGGGGACCCATACTAAACATTTATAACATCAGTTTCTACATGCTGGGGACCCATACTAAACATTTATAACATCAGTTTCTACATGCTGGGGACCCATACTAAACATTTATAACATCAGTTTCTACATGCTGGGGACCCCTACTCAACATTTATAACATCAGTTTCTACATGCTGGGGACCCATACTAAACATTTCTAACATCAGTTTCTACAAGCTGGGGACCCATACTAAACATTTCTAACATCAGTTTATACATGCTGGGGACCCATACTAAACATTTATAACATCAGTTTCTACATGCTGGGGACCCATACTAAACATTTCTAACATCAGCTTCTACATGCTGGGGACCCATACTAAACATTTCTAACATCAGTTTCTACATGTTGGGGACCCATACTAAACATCTATAACATCAGTTTCTACATGCTGGGGACCCATACTCAACATCTATAACATCAGTTTCTACATGCTGGGGACCCATACTAAACATCTATAACATCAGTTTCTACATGCTGGGGACGGATACTAAACATTTCTAACATCAGTTTCTACATGCTGGGGACCCATACTCAACATCTATAACATCAGTTTCTACATGCTGGGGACCCATACTAAACATTTCTAACATCAGTTTCTACATGCTGGGGACCCATACTCAACATTTCTAACATCAGTTTATACATGCTGGGGACCCATACTCAACATCTATAACATCAGTTTCTACATGCTGGGGACCCATACTAAACATTTCTAACATCAGTTTCTACATGCTGGGGACCCATACTCAACATCTATAACATCAGTTTCTACATGCTGGGGACCCATACTAAACATCTATAACATCAGTTGCTACATGCTGGGGACGGATACTAAACATTTCTAACATCAGTTTCTACATGCTGGGGACCCCTACTCAACATCTATAACATCAGTTTCTACATGCTGGGGACCCATACTAAACATTTCTAACATCAGTTTCTACATGCTGGGGACCCATACTCAACATTTTTAACATCAGTTTCTACATGCTGGGGACCCATACTCAACATCTATAACATCAGTTTATACATGCTGGGGACCCATACTAAACATTTCTAACATCAGTTTCTACATGCTTGGGACCCATACTCAACATCTATAACATCAGTTTCTACATGCTGGGGACCCATACTAAACATTTCTAACATCAGTTTCTACATGCTGGGGACCCATACTCAACATCTATAACATCAGTTTCTACATGTTGGGGACCCATACTAAACATCTATAACATCAGTTTCTACATGCTGGGGACGGATACTAAACATTTCTAACATCAGTTTCTACATGCTGGGGACCCATACTCAACATCTATAACATCAGTTTCTACATGCTGGGGACCCATACTAAACATTTCTAACATCAGTTTCTACATGCTGGGGACCCATACTCAACATTTCTAACATCAGTTTCTACATGCTGGGGACCCATACTCAACATCTATAACATCAGTTTCTACATGCTGGGGACCCATACTAAACATTTCTAACATCAGTTTCTACATGCTGGGGACCCATACTCAACATCTATAACATCAGTTTCTACATGCTGGGGACCCATACTAAACATTTCTAACATCAGTTTCTACATGCTGGGGACCCATACTCAACATCTATAACATCAGTTTCTACATGCTGGGGACCCATACTAAACATCTATAACATCAGTTTCTACATGCTGGGGACCCATACTCAACATCTATAACATCAGTTTCTACATGCTGGGGACCCATACTAAACATTTCTAACATCAGTTTCTACATGCTGGGGACCCCTACTCAACATTTCTAACATCAGTTTCTACATGCTGGGGACCCATACTCAACATCTATAACATCAGCTTCTACATGCTGGGGACCCATACTAAACATTTCTAACATCGGTTTCTACATGCTGGGGACCCATACTCAACATTTATAACATCAGTTTCTACATGCTGGGGACCCATACTAAACATTTATAACATCAGTTTCTACATGCTGGGGACCCATACTAAACATTTATAACATCAGTTTCTACATGCTGGGTACCCATACTAAACATTTCTAACATCAGTTTCTACATGCTGGGGACACATAATAAACATTTATAACATCAGTTTCTAAATGCTGGGGACCCATACTCAACATCTATAACATCAGTTTCTACATGCTGGGGACCCATACTCAACATTTCTAACATCAGTTTCTACATGCTGGGGACCCATACTCAACATCTATAACATCAGTTTCTACATGCTGGGGACCCATACTAAACATTTCTAACATCAGTTTCTACATGCTGGGGACCCATACTCAACATTTCTAACATCAGTTTCTACATGCTGGGGACCCATACTCAACATCTATAACATCAGTTTCTACATGCTGGGGACCCATACTAAACATTTCTAACATCAGTTTCTACATGCTTGGGACCCATACTCAACATCTATAACATCAGTTTCTACATGCTGGGGACCCATACTAAACATTTCTAACATCAGTTTCTACATGCTGGGGACCCATACTCAACATCTATAACATCAGTTTCTACATGCTGGGGACCCATACTAAACATCTATAACATCAGTTTCTACATGCTGGGGACGGATACTAAACATTTCTAACATCAGTTTCTACATGCTGGGGACCCATACTCAACATCTATAACATCAGTTTCTACATGCTGGGGACCCATACTAAACATTTCTAACATCAGTTTCTACATGCTGGGGACCCCTACTCAACATTTCTAACATCAGTTTCTACATGCTGGGGACCCATACTCAACATCTATAACATCAGCTTCTACATGCTGGGGACCCATACTAAACATTTCTAACATCGGTTTCTACATGCTGGGGACCCATACTCAACATTTATAACATCAGTTTCTACATGCTGGGGACCCATACTAAACATTTATAACATCAGTTTCTACATGCTGGGGACCCATACTAAACATTTATAACATCAGTTTCTACATGCTGGGGACCCATACTAAACATTTCTAACATCAGTTTCTACATGCTGGGGACCCATACTAAACATTTCTAACATCAGTTTCTACATGCTGGGGACCCCTACTCAACATTTCTAACATCAGTTTCTACATTCTGGGGACCCATACTCAACATCTATAACATCAGCTTCTACATGCTGGGGACCCATACTAAACATTTCTAACATCGGTTTCTACATGCTGGGGACCCATACTCAACATTTATAACATCAGTTTCTACATGCTGGGGACCCATACTAAACATTTATAACATCAGTTTCTACATGCTGGGGACCCATACTAAACATTTATAACATCAGTTTCTACATGCTGGGGACCCATGCTAAACATTTATAACATCAGTTTCTACATGCTGGGGACCCATACTAAACATTTCTAACATCAGTTTCTACATGCTGGGGACACATAATAAACATTTATAACATCAGTTTCTAAATGCTGGGGACCCATACTCAACATCTATAACATCAGTTTCTACATGCTGGGGACCCATACTCAACATCTATAACATCAGTTTCTACATGCTGGGGACCCATACTAAACATTTCTAACATCAGTTTCTACATGCTGGGGACCCATACTCAACCTTTATAACATCAGTTTCTACATGCTGGGGACCCATACTAAACATTTCTAACATCAGTTTCTACATGCTGGGGACCCATACTCAACATCTATAACATCAGTTTCTACATGCTGGGGACCCATACTAAACATCTATAACATCAGTTTCTACATGCTGGGGACGGATACTAAACATTTCTAACATCAGTTTCTACATGCTGGGGACCCATACTCAACATCTATAACATCAGTTTCTACATGCTGGGGACCCATACTAAACATTTCTAACATCAGTTTCTACATGCTGGGGACCCCTACTCAACATTTCTAACATCAGTTTCTACATGCTGGGGACCCATACTCAACATCTATAACATCAGCTTCTACATGCTGGGGACCCATACTAAACATTTCTAACATCGGTTTCTACATGCTGGGGACCCATACTCAACATTTATAACATCAGTTTCTACATGCTGGGGACCCATACTAAACATTTATAACATCAGTTTCTACATGCTGGGGACCCATACTCAACATCTATAACATCAGTTTCTACATGCTGGGGACCCATACTCAACATTTCTAACATCAGTTTCTACATGCTGGGGACCCATACTCAACATCTATAACATCAGTTTCTACATGCTGGGGACCCATACTAAACATTTCTAACATCAGTTTCTACATGCTGGGGACCCATACTCAACATTTCTAACATCAGTTTCTACATGCTGGGGACCCATACTCAACATCTATAACATCAGTTTCTACATGCTGGGGACCCATACTAAACATTTCTAACATCAGTTTCTACATGCTTGGGACCCATACTCAACATCTATAACATCAGTTTCTACATGCTGGGGACCCATACTAAACATTTCTAACATCAGTTTCTACATGCTGGGGACCCATACTCAACATCTATAACATCAGTTTCTACATGCTGGGGACCCATACTAAACATCTATAACATCAGTTTCTACATGCTGGGGACGGATACTAAACATTTCTAACATCAGTTTCTACATGCTGGGGACCCATACTCAACATCTATAACATCAGTTTCTACATGCTGGGGACCCATACTAAACATTTCTAACATCAGTTTCTACATGCTGGGGACCCCTACTCAACATTTCTAACATCAGTTTCTACATGCTGGGGACCCATACTCAACATCTATAACATCAGCTTCTACATGCTGGGGACCCATACTAAACATTTCTAACATCGGTTTCTACATGCTGGGGACCCATACTCAACATTTATAACATCAGTTTCTACATGCTGGGGACCCATACTAAACATTTATAACATCAGTTTCTACATGCTGGGGACCCATACTAAACATTTATAACATCAGTTTCTACATGCTGGGGACCCATACTAAACATTTATAACATCAGTTTCTACATGCTGGGGACCCATACTAAACATTTCTAACATCAGTTTCTACATGCTGGGGACCCCTACTCAACATTTCTAACATCAGTTTCTACATTCTGGGGACCCATACTCAACATCTATAACATCAGCTTCTACATGCTGGGGACCCATACTAAACATTTCTAACATCGGTTTCTACATGCTGGGGACCCATACTCAACATTTATAACATCAGTTTCTACATGCTGGGGACCCATACTAAACATTTATAACATCAGTTTCTACATGCTGGGGACCCATACTAAACATTTATAACATCAGTTTCTACATGCTGGGGACCCATGCTAAACATTTATAACATCAGTTTCTACATGCTGGGGACCCATACTAAACATTTCTAACATCAGTTTCTACATGCTGGGGACACATAATAAACATTTATAACATCAGTTTCTAAATGCTGGGGACCCATACTCAACATCTATAACATCAGTTTCTACATGCTGGGGACCCATACTCAACATCTATAACATCAGTTTCTACATGCTGGGGACCCATACTAAACATTTCTAACATCAGTTTCTACATGCTGGGGACCCATACTCAACCTTTATAACATCAGTTTCTACATGCTGGGGACCCATACTAAACATTTCTAACATCAGTTTCTACATGCTGGGGACCCATACTCAACATCTATAACATCAGTTTCTACATGCTGGGGACCCATACTAAACATCTATAACATCAGTTTCTACATGCTGGGGACGGATACTAAACATTTCTAACATCAGTTTCTACATGCTGGGGACCCATACTCAACATCTATAACATCAGTTTCTACATGCTGGGGACCCATACTAAACATTTCTAACATCAGTTTCTACATGCTGGGGACCCCTACTCAACATTTCTAACATCAGTTTCTACATGCTGGGGACCCATACTCAACATCTATAACATCAGCTTCTACATGCTGGGGACCCATACTAAACATTTCTAACATCGGTTTCTACATGCTGGGGACCCATACTCAACATTTATAACATCAGTTTCTACATGCTGGGGACCCATACTAAACATTTATAACATCAGTTTCTACATGCTGGGGACCCATACTCAACATCTATAACATCAGTTTCTACATGCTGGGGACCCATACTCAACATTTCTAACATCAGTTTCTACATGCTGGGGACCCATACTCAACATCTATAACATCAGTTTCTACATGCTGGGGACCCATACTAAACATTTCTAACATCAGTTTCTACATGCTGGGGACCCATACTCAACATTTCTAACATCAGTTTCTACATGCTGGGGACCCATACTCAACATTTCTAACATCAGTTTCTAAATGCTGGGTACCCATACTAAACATTTCTAACATCAGTTTCTACATGCTGGGGACCCCTACTCAACATTTATAACATCAGTTTCTACATGCTGGGGACCCATACTCAACATTTATAACATCAGTTTCTACATGCTGGGGACCCATACTAAACATTTATAACATCAGTTTCTACATGCTGGGGACCCCTACTCAACATCTATAACATCAGTTTCTACATGCTGGGGACCCATACTCAATATTTATAACATCAGTTTCTACATGCTGGGGACCCATACTCAACATTTATAACATCAGTTTCTACATGCTGGGGACCCATACTCAACATTTATAACATCAGTTTCTACATGCTGGGGACCCATACTCAACATTTATAACATCAGTTTCTACATGCTGGGGACCCCTACTCAACATCTATAACATCAGTTTCTACATGCTGGGGACCCATACTCAACATTTATAACATCAGTTTCTACATGCTGGGGACCCACACTCAACATTTATAACATCAGTTTCTACATGCTGGGGACCCATACTAAACATTTATAACATCAGTTTCTACATGCTGGGGACCCATACTAAACATTTATAACATCAGTTTCTACATGCTGGGGACCCATACTAAACATTTATAACATCAGTTTCTACATGCTGGGGACCCCTACTCAACATTTATAACATCAGTTTCTACATGCTGGGGACCCATACTAAACATTTCTAACATCAGTTTCTACAAGCTGGGGACCCATACTAAACATTTCTAACATCAGTTTATACATGCTGGGGACCCATACTAAACATTTATAACATCAGTTTCTACATGCTGGGGACCCATACTAAACATTTCTAACATCAGCTTCTACATGCTGGGGACCCATACTAAACATTTCTAACATCAGTTTCTACATGTTGGGGACCCATACTAAACATCTATAACATCAGTTTCTACATGCTGGGGACCCATACTCAACATCTATAACATCAGTTTCTACATGCTGGGGACCCATACTAAACATCTATAACATCAGTTTCTACATGCTGGGGACGGATACTAAACATTTCTAACATCAGTTTCTACATGCTGGGGACCCATACTCAACATCTATAACATCAGTTTCTACATGCTGGGGACCCATACTAAACATTTCTAACATCAGTTTCTACATGCTGGGGACCCATACTCAACATTTCTAACATCAGTTTCTACATGCTGGGGACCCATACTCAACATCTATAACATCAGTTTCTACATGCTGGGGACCCATACTAAACATTTCTAACATCAGTTTCTACATGCTGGGGACCCATACTCAACATCTATAACATCAGTTTCTACATGCTGGGGACCCATACTAAACATCTATAACATCAGTTGCTACATGCTGGGGACGGATACTAAACATTTCTAACATCAGTTTCTACATGCTGGGGACCCCTACTCAACATCTATAACATCAGTTTCTACATGCTGGGGACCCATACTAAACATTTCTAACATCAGTTTCTACATGCTGGGGACCCATACTCAACATTTTTAACATCAGTTTCTACATGCTGGGGACCCATACTCAACATCTATAACATCAGTTTCTACATGCTGGGGACCCATACTAAACATTTCTAACATCAGTTTCTACATGCTTGGGACCCATACTCAACATCTATAACATCAGTTTCTACATGCTGGGGACCCATACTAAACATTTCTAACATCAGTTTCTACATGCTGGGGACCCATACTCAACATCTATAACATCAGTTTCTACATGTTGGGGACCCATACTAAACATCTATAACATCAGTTTCTACATGCTGGGGACGGATACTAAACATTTCTAACATCAGTTTCTACATGCTGGGGACCCATACTCAACATCTATAACATCAGTTTCTACATGCTGGGGACCCATACTAAACATTTCTAACATCAGTTTCTACATGCTGGGGACCCATACTCAACATTTCTAACATCAGTTTCTACATGCTGGGGACCCATACTCAACATCTATAACATCAGTTTCTACATGCTGGGGACCCATACTAAACATTTCTAACATCAGTTTCTACATGCTGGGGACCCATACTCAACATCTATAACATCAGTTTCTACATGCTGGGGACCCATACTAAACATTTCTAACATCAGTTTCTACATGCTGGGGACCCATACTCAACATCTATAACATCAGTTTCTACATGCTGGGGACCCATACTAAACATCTATAACATCAGTTTCTACATGCTGGGGACCCATACTCAACATCTATAACATCAGTTTCTACATGCTGGGGACCCATACTAAACATTTCTAACATCAGTTTCTACATGCTGGGGACCCCTACTCAACATTTCTAACATCAGTTTCTACATGCTGGGGACCCATACTCAACATCTATAACATCAGCTTCTACATGCTGGGGACCCATACTAAACATTTCTAACATCGGTTTCTACATGCTGGGGACCCATACTCAACATTTATAACATCAGTTTCTACATGCTGGGGACCCATACTAAACATTTATAACATCAGTTTCTACATGCTGGGGACCCATACTAAACATTTATAACATCAGTTTCTACATGCTGGGTACCCATACTAAACATTTCTAACATCAGTTTCTACATGCTGGGGACACATAATAAACATTTATAACATCAGTTTCTAAATGCTGGGGACCCATACTCAACATCTATAACATCAGTTTCTACATGCTGGGGACCCATACTCAACATTTCTAACATCAGTTTCTACATGCTGGGGACCCATACTCAACATCTATAACATCAGTTTCTACATGCTGGGGACCCATACTAAACATTTCTAACATCAGTTTCTACATGCTGGGGACCCATACTCAACATTTCTAACATCAGTTTCTACATGCTGGGGACCCATACTCAACATCTATAACATCAGTTTCTACATGCTGGGGACCCATACTAAACATTTCTAACATCAGTTTCTACATGCTTGGGACCCATACTCAACATCTATAACATCAGTTTCTACATGCTGGGGACCCATACTAAACATTTCTAACATCAGTTTCTACATGCTGGGGACCCATACTCAACATCTATAACATCAGTTTCTACATGCTGGGGACCCATACTAAACATCTATAACATCAGTTTCTACATGCTGGGGACGGATACTAAACATTTCTAACATCAGTTTCTACATGCTGGGGACCCATACTCAACATCTATAACATCAGTTTCTACATGCTGGGGACCCATACTAAACATTTCTAACATCAGTTTCTACATGCTGGGGACCCCTACTCAACATTTCTAACATCAGTTTCTACATGCTGGGGACCCATACTCAACATCTATAACATCAGCTTCTACATGCTGGGGACCCATACTAAACATTTCTAACATCGGTTTCTACATGCTGGGGACCCATACTCAACATTTATAACATCAGTTTCTACATGCTGGGGACCCATACTAAACATTTATAACATCAGTTTCTACATGCTGGGGACCCATACTAAACATTTATAACATCAGTTTCTACATGCTGGGGACCCATACTAAACATTTCTAACATCAGTTTCTACATGCTGGGGACCCATACTAAACATTTCTAACATCAGTTTCTACATGCTGGGGACCCCTACTCAACATTTCTAACATCAGTTTCTACATTCTGGGGACCCATACTCAACATCTATAACATCAGCTTCTACATGCTGGGGACCCATACTAAACATTTCTAACATCGGTTTCTACATGCTGGGGACCCATACTCAACATTTATAACATCAGTTTCTACATGCTGGGGACCCATACTAAACATTTATAACATCAGTTTCTACATGCTGGGGACCCATACTAAACATTTATAACATCAGTTTCTACATGCTGGGGACCCATGCTAAACATTTATAACATCAGTTTCTACATGCTGGGGACCCATACTAAACATTTCTAACATCAGTTTCTACATGCTGGGGACACATAATAAACATTTATAACATCAGTTTCTAAATGCTGGGGACCCATACTCAACATCTATAACATCAGTTTCTACATGCTGGGGACCCATACTCAACATCTATAACATCAGTTTCTACATGCTGGGGACCCATACTAAACATTTCTAACATCAGTTTCTACATGCTGGGGACCCATACTCAACCTTTATAACATCAGTTTCTACATGCTGGGGACCCATACTAAACATTTCTAACATCAGTTTCTACATGCTGGGGACCCATACTCAACATCTATAACATCAGTTTCTACATGCTGGGGACCCATACTAAACATCTATAACATCAGTTTCTACATGCTGGGGACGGATACTAAACATTTCTAACATCAGTTTCTACATGCTGGGGACCCATACTCAACATCTATAACATCAGTTTCTACATGCTGGGGACCCATACTAAACATTTCTAACATCAGTTTCTACATGCTGGGGACCCCTACTCAACATTTCTAACATCAGTTTCTACATGCTGGGGACCCATACTCAACATCTATAACATCAGCTTCTACATGCTGGGGACCCATACTAAACATTTCTAACATCGGTTTCTACATGCTGGGGACCCATACTCAACATTTATAACATCAGTTTCTACATGCTGGGGACCCATACTAAACATTTATAACATCAGTTTCTACATGCTGGGGACCCATACTCAACATCTATAACATCAGTTTCTACATGCTGGGGACCCATACTCAACATTTCTAACATCAGTTTCTACATGCTGGGGACCCATACTCAACATCTATAACATCAGTTTCTACATGCTGGGGACCCATACTAAACATTTCTAACATCAGTTTCTACATGCTGGGGACCCATACTCAACATTTCTAACATCAGTTTCTACATGCTGGGGACCCATACTCAACATCTATAACATCAGTTTCTACATGCTGGGGACCCATACTAAACATTTCTAACATCAGTTTCTACATGCTTGGGACCCATACTCAACATCTATAACATCAGTTTCTACATGCTGGGGACCCATACTAAACATTTCTAACATCAGTTTCTACATGCTGGGGACCCATACTCAACATCTATAACATCAGTTTCTACATGCTGGGGACCCATACTAAACATCTATAACATCAGTTTCTACATGCTGGGGACGGATACTAAACATTTCTAACATCAGTTTCTACATGCTGGGGACCCATACTCAACATCTATAACATCAGTTTCTACATGCTGGGGACCCATACTAAACATTTCTAACATCAGTTTCTACATGCTGGGGACCCCTACTCAACATTTCTAACATCAGTTTCTACATGCTGGGGACCCATACTCAACATCTATAACATCAGCTTCTACATGCTGGGGACCCATACTAAACATTTCTAACATCGGTTTCTACATGCTGGGGACCCATACTCAACATTTATAACATCAGTTTCTACATGCTGGGGACCCATACTAAACATTTATAACATCAGTTTCTACATGCTGGAGACCCATACTAAACATTTATAACATCAGTTTCTACATGCTGGGGACCCATACTAAACATTTATAACATCAGTTTCTACATGCTGGGGACCCATACTAAACATTTCTAACATCAGTTTCTACATGCTGGGGACACATAATAAACATTTATAACATCAGTTTCTAAATGCTGGGGACCCATACTCAACATCTATAACATCAGTTTCTACATGCTGGGGACCCATACTCAACATCTATAACATCAGTTTCTACATGCTGGGGACCCATACTAAACATTTCTAACATCAGTTTCTACATGCTGGGGACCCATACTCAACATTTATAACATCAGTTTCTACATGCTGGGGACCCATACTAAACATTTCAAACATCAGTTTCTACATGCTGGGGACCCATACTCAACATCTATAACATCAGTTTCTACATGCTGGGGACCCATACTAAACATCTATAACATCAGTTTCTACATGCTGGGGACGGATACTAAACATTTCTAACATCAGTTTCTACATGCTGGGGACCCATACTCAACATCTATAACATCAGTTTCTACATGCTGGGGACCCATACTAAACATTTCTAACATCAGTTTCTACATGCTGGGGACCCCTACTCAACATTTCTAACATCAGTTTCTACATGCTGGGGACCCATACTCAACATCTATAACATCAGCTTCTACATGCTGGGGACCCATACTAAACATTTCTAACATCGGTTTCTACATGCTGGGGACCCATACTCAACATTTATAACATCAGTTTCTATATGCTGGGGACCCATACTAAACATTTATAACATCAGTTTCTACATGCTGGGGACCCATACTAAACATTTATAACATCAGTTTCTACATGCTGGGGACCCATACTAAACATTTCTAACATCAGTTTCTACATGCTGGGGACACATAATAAACATTTATAACATCAGTTTCTAAATGCTGGGGACCCATACTCAACATCTATAACATCAGTTTCTACATGCTGGGGACCCATACTCAACATTTCTAACATCAGTTTCTACATGCTGGGGACCCATACTCAACATCTATAACATCAGTTTCTACATGCTGGGGACCCATACTAAACATTTATAACACCAGTTTCTACATGCTGGGGACCCATACTAAACATTTATAACATCACTTTCTACATGCTGGGGACCCATACTAAACATCTATAACATCAGTTTCTACATGCTGGGGACCCATACTCAACATCTACAACATCAGTTTCTACATGCTGGGGACCCATACTCAACATCTATAACATCGGTTTCTACATGCTGGGGACCCATACTCAACATTTATAACATCAGTTTCTACATGCTGGGGACCCATACTCAACATCTATAACATCAGTTTCTACATGCTGGGGACCCATACTCAACATCTATAACATCAGTTTCTACATGCTGGGGACCCCTACTAAACATTTCTAACATAAAACCTTGGTGTACTCAACATGTCCGGGTTCACAATGGGGCTCTATGGGCTGGCTACTAGACTATAGGGGTCCCCTCAAGGACCCCTATAGGGGTCCCCGGACCCCCTTGAACTCCCTCAAGGACCCCTATAGGGGTCCCCTCAAGGACCCCTATAGGGGTCCCCGGACCCCCTTGAACTCCCTCAAGGACCCCTATAGGGGTCCCCGGACCCCCTTGAACTCCCTCAAGGACCCCTATAGGGGTCCCCTCAAGGACCCCTATAGGGGTCCCCGGACCCCCTGGAACTCCCTCAAGGACCCCCCGGACCCCCTTGAACTCCCTCAAGGTGGTCCCCGGACCCCCTGGAACTCCCTCAAGGACCCCTATAGGGGTCCCCGGACCCCTTGGAACTCCCTCAAGGACCCATAGGGGTCCCCGGACCCCCTGGAACTCCCTCAAGGACCCCTATAGGGGTCCCCGGACCCCTTGGAACTCCCTCAAGGACCCCTATAGGGGTCCCCTCAAGGACCCCCTCCCTCAAGGACCCCTATAGGGGTCCCCGGACCCCCTGGAACTCCCTCAAGGACCCCTATAGGAACTCCCTCAAGGACCTATAGGGGTCCCCGGACCCCCTGGAACTCCCTCAAGGACCCCCCGGACCCCCTGGAACTCCCTCAAGGACCCCTATAGGGGTCCCCGGACCCCCTGGAACTCCCTCAAGGACCCATAGGGCCTATAGGGGTCCCCGGACCCCCTGGAACTCCCTCAAGGACCCATAGGGGTCCCCGGACCCCCTGGAACTCCCTCAAGGACCCCTATAGGGGTCCCCGGACCCCCTGGAACTCCCTCAAGGACCCATACTAAACATTTATAACACCAGTTTCTACATGCTGGGGACCCATACTAAACATTTATAACATCACTTTCTACATGCTGGGGACCCATACTAAACATCTATAACATCAGTTTCTACATGCTGGGGACCCATACTCAACATCTACAACATCAGTTTCTACATGCTGGGGACCCATACTCAACATCTATAACATCGGTTTCTACATGCTGGGGACCCATACTCAACATTTATAACATCAGTTTCTACATGCTGGGGACCCATACTCAACATCTATAACATCAGTTTCTACATGCTGGGGACCCATACTCAACATCTATAACATCAGTTTCTACATGCTGGGGACCCCTACTAAACATTTCTAACATAAAACCTTGGTGTACTCAACATGTCCGGGTTCACAATGGGGCTCTATGGGCTGGCTACTAGACTATAGGGGTCCCCTCAAGGACCCCTATAGGGGTCCCCGGACCCCCTTGAACTCCCTCAAGGACCCCTATAGGGGTCCCCTCAAGGACCCCTATAGGGGTCCCCGGACCCCCTTGAACTCCCTCAAGGACCCCTATAGGGGTCCCCGGACCCCCTTGAACTCCCTCAAGGACCCCTATAGGGGTCCCCTCAAGGACCCCTATAGGGGTCCCCGGACCCCCTGGAACTCCCTCAAGGACCCCCCGGACCCCCTTGAACTCCCTCAAGGTGGTCCCCGGACCCCCTGGAACTCCCTCAAGGACCCCTATAGGGGTCCCCGGACCCCTTGGAACTCCCTCAAGGACCCATAGGGGTCCCCGGACCCCCTGGAACTCCCTCAAGGACCCCTATAGGGGTCCCCGGACCCCTTGGAACTCCCTCAAGGACCCCTATAGGGGTCCCCTCAAGGACCCCCTCCCTCAAGGACCCCTATAGGGGTCCCCGGACCCCCTGGAACTCCCTCAAGGACCCCTATAGGAACTCCCTCAAGGACCTATAGGGGTCCCCGGACCCCCTGGAACTCCCTCAAGGACCCCCCGGACCCCCTGGAACTCCCTCAAGGACCCCTATAGGGGTCCCCGGACCCCCTGGAACTCCCTCAAGGACCCATAGGGCCTATAGGGGTCCCCGGACCCCCTGGAACTCCCTCAAGGACCCATAGGGGTCCCCGGACCCCCTGGAACTCCCTCAAGGACCCCTATAGGGGTCCCCGGACCCCCTGGAACTCCCTCAAGGACCATAGGGGTCCCCTCAAGGACCCCTATAGGGGTCCCCGGACCCCCTGGAACTCCCTCAAGGACCTATAGGGGTCCCCGGACCCCCTGGAACTCCCTCAAGGACCCCTATAGGGGTCCCCGGACCCCACTTTGAAGATAGTTAGTAGTGAAAATCGGTCCTTTAACCCATTTAGACCTGAGAACAGATTAAATGTTTCTAAATCCTGACAGTTTTCTGAAAAACCCTCATGTTTCTGTCACTTATGCTCAAACATTTTCATGTCAAGGACCTCCAAAAATATATGTAATTGGCTGCCGACCCCCATCTGACTATGTTGTAACTTGTTCCAGGGACCCCCATCTGAAAATATGTAGTTTCAGGGACGGGGGCCTCCCTGGAACTACATATTTTCAGATAAAGCAAAGATTTGAGTTAAAACGTTCACTCTGAAAGAATATATATTCAAAGATTTGCAACACATTTTAACGATTAAAAAAAAATAGCAGACCTACAAGCTCGTATAGCTTGCTATGAGCTCGCTATGAGCTTGTAGATCTGCTATTTTTTAACAGCTAAAGTATAACATAATGCTTAAAACACCAGAAAGGGTTTTAATGTAATGGTCGTTGACATGGGAAGGTTTTTGAGAAGACGACCTATTTCCTCTCCAGTTGCTGTGGCCCCTGCTGCGCTGCGTGGGGAACCTGCTGTGCTGTGGCCCCCTGACCCTGACCCCCACGACCCCCGGGGGGGAGGGGGAGGGGGGGGCTCCTCCCAGCATGCATCTGGGCGAGGCGGTGCGTCTCGTGGCCGCTCTGTGTGCGTTTGCTCAGGCCTTCCTGCCCGGCCGGCCCGCCCTGGCCAGAGAGAGCCTCTGGGTCCTAAACAACCTGACAGGTGAGTTTTACACCTACACCACCTGGGTCCCAAACATCTTCATGTCAAGGACCCCCAGATTGACACTAATCAGCCCGCGGACCCCCATTTGAGAGAAGATTTGTACGGCTCTAGCAGTGATTCTCAACCCGTTTAATTTCAAGGACCCCCCAGTTTTACATGCATTAGTCTACGGACCCCCATTTAATGGCATTTCTATCTCTGGGACCCCCAATTTATATTGTAAAATCAATGCTAATTTAGACCGGTTTCTACACTCTCAGAGAAGGGTCCATTTGGTTCCAAACTATCATTTAGCTGGGGACCCCCTGGAACTCCCTCAAGGACCCCTGGGGGTCCCCGGACCCCACTTTGGGAATATGGCCTACACCCCATATTGGCCTACACCCCTCTAGACTTATTTGACACTATAATTCTTCAAAATAAAGGCGCTATAGAGTGCCAGCAGATGTGAGCTTGTAGATCGGCTATTTTCAGCATGTGTAAAAACAGCCATTACGACGGCATTAAGACTAAATCTACAGTTGATTTAGTCGACTAACAAATCGTATGAAAAATATCTTATGATATTTAGTCGACTAAAACTAAACTAACACTAAAGCATTCCAGGTGACTAAAACGTGACTAAATTAAAACTATTCAAGAGACGGAGGGTGCTGTTCTCAGGAATCTAATGTAGTTTCATGATGAGGTTGAATCTAATGCAGTTTCATGATGAGGTTGAATCTAATGCAGTTTCATGATGAGGTTGAATCTAATGTAGTTTCATGTTGAGGTTGAATCTAATGTAGTTTCATGATGAGGTTGAATCTAATGCAGTTTCATGATGAGGTTGAATCTAATGTAGTTTCATGATGAGGTTGAATCTAATGTAGTTTCATGATGAGGTTGAATCTAATGTAGTTTCATGTTGAGGTTGAATCTAATGTAGTTTCATGATGAGGTTGAATCTAATGCCGTTTCATGATGAGGTTGAATCTAATGTAGTTTCATGATGAGGTTGAATCTAATGTAGTTTCATGATGAGGTTGAATCTAATGTAGTTTCATGTTGAGGTTGAATCTAATGTAGTTTTATGATGAGGTTGAATCTAATGTAGTTTCATGATGAGGTTGAATCTAATGTAGTTTCATGTTGAGGTTGAATCTAATGTAGTAAATGGTAAATGGTGCATTTATATAGATTGTGCATTACATTCACCCATTCACACACACATTCATACACCGATTGCGGCGGAAGCCATGCAAGGTACCAACCAGCACATCAGGAGCAATTTGGGGTTCAGTGTCTTGCCCAAGGACACTTTGACATGTAGACATGAGGAGCCGGGATTCGAACCGCCGACCCATGGATCATTGGACGACCTGCTCTACCTCTTGAGCCACAGTCGCCCGTAGTTTTATGAGGAGGTTGAATCTAATGTATTTTTATGATGAGGTTGAATCTAATGTAGTTTTATGATGAGGTTGAATCGAATGTAGTTTTATGATGAGGTTGAATCTAATGTAGTTTTATGATGAGGTTGAATCGAATGTAGTTTTATGATGAGGTTGAATCTAATGTAGTTTCATGATGAGGTTAAATCTAATGTAGTTTCATGTTGAGGTTGAATCTAATGTAGTTTTATGAGGAGGTTGAATCTAATGTAGTTTTATGATGAGGTTGAATCTAATGTAGTTTTATGGTGAGGTTGAATCAAATGTAGTTTTATGATGATGTTGAATCTAATGTAGTTTCATGATGAGGTTGAATCTAATGTAGTTTTATGTTAAGGTTGAATCTAATGTAGTTTTATGTTAAGGTTGAATCTAATGTAGTTTCATGATGAGGTTGAATCTAATGCAGTTTCATGATGAGGTTGAATCTAATGTAGTTTCATGATGAGGTTGAATCTAATGTAGTTTCATGATGAGGTTGAATCTAATGTAGTTTCATGTTGAGGTTGAATCTAATGTAGTTTCATGATGAGGTTGAATCTAATGCCGTTTCATGATGAGGTTGAATCTAATGTAGTTTCATGATGAGGTTGAATCTAATGTAGTTTCATGATGAGGTTGAATCTAATGTAGTTTCATGTTGAGGTTGAATCTAATGTAGTTTTATGATGAGGTTGAATCTAATGTAGTTTCATGATGAGGTTGAATCTAATGTAGTTTCATGTTGAGGTTGAATCTAATGTAGTAAATGGTAAATGGTGCATTTATATAGATTGTGCATTACATTCACCCATTCACACACACATTCATACACCGATTGCGGCGGAAGCCATGCAAGGTACCAACCAGCACATCAGGAGCAATTTGGGGTTCAGTGTCTTGCCCAAGGACACTTTGACATGTAGACATGAGGAGCCGGGATTCGAACCGCCGACCCATGGATCATTGGACGACCTGCTCTACCTCTTGAGCCACAGTCGCCCGTAGTTTTATGAGGAGGTTGAATCTAATGTATTTTTATGATGAGGTTGAATCTAATGTAGTTTTATGATGAGGTTGAATCGAATGTAGTTTTATGATGAGGTTGAATCTAATGTAGTTTTATGATGAGGTTGAATCGAATGTAGTTTTATGATGAGGTTGAATCTAATGTAGTTTCATGATGAGGTTAAATCTAATGTAGTTTCATGTTGAGGTTGAATCTAATGTAGTTTTATGAGGAGGTTGAATCTAATGTAGTTTTATGATGAGGTTGAATCTAATGTAGTTTTATGGTGAGGTTGAATCAAATGTAGTTTTATGATGATGTTGAATCTAATGTAGTTTCATGATGAGGTTGAATCTAATGTAGTTTTATGTTAAGGTTGAATCTAATGTAGTTTTATGTTAAGGTTGAATCTAATGTAGTTTCATGAAGAGGTTGAATCTAATGTACAGTTTTATGAGGAGGTTGAATCTAATGTAGTTTTATGATGAGGTTGAATCAAATGTAGTTTTATGATGAGGTTGAATCGAATGTAGTTTTATGATGAGGTTGAATCTAATGTAGTTTCATGATGAGGTTGAATCTAATGTAGTTTTATGTTAAGGTTGAATCTAATGTAGTTTTATGTTAAGGTTGAATCTAATGTAGTTTCATGATGAGGTTGAATCTAATGTACAGTTTTATGTTAAGGTTGAATCTAATGTAGTTTCATGTTGAGGTTGAATCTAATGTAGTTTCATGTTGAGGTTGAATCTAATGTAGTTTCATGAGGAGGTTGAATCTAATGTAGTTTTATGATGAGGTTGAATCTAATGTAGTTTTATGGTGAGGTTGAATCAAATGTAGTTTTATGATGATGTTGAATCTAATGTAGTTTCATGATGAGGTTGAATCTAATGTAGTTTTATGTTAAGGTTGAATCTAATGTAGTTTTATGTTAAGGTTGAATCTAATGTAGTTTCATGAAGAGGTTGAATCTAATGTACAGTTTTATGAGGAGGTTGAATCTAATGTAGTTTTATGATGAGGTTGAATCAAATGTAGTTTTATGATGAGGTTGAATCGAATGTAGTTTTATGATGAGGTTGAATCTAATGTAGTTTCATGATGAGGTTGAATCTAATGTAGTTTTATGTTAAGGTTGAATCTAATGTAGTTTTATGTTAAGGTTGAATCTAATGTAGTTTCATGATGAGGTTGAATCTAATGTACAGTTTTATGTTAAGGTTGAATCTAATGTAGTTTCATGTTGAGGTTGAATCTAATGTAGTTTCATGTTGAGGTTGAATCTAATGTAGTTTCATGATGAGGTTGAATCTAATGTAGTTTCATGTTGAGGTTGAATCTAATGTAGTTTCATGTTGAGGTTGAATCTAATGTAGTTGCATGATGAGGTTGAATCTAATGTACAGTTTTATGTTCAGGTTGAATCTAATGTAGTTTCATGTTGAGGTTGAATCTAATGTAGTTTCATGATGAGGTTGAATCTAATGTAGTTCCAAGTTCCAAAACGTATTAATTCATGTCAAGGACCCCAAAAATTACACTCATTCGCCCCGCAGACCCCCTCTTTTGAAAACATACGCCAGGGACCCCCATGAGAGAAGATGTCTACAGCTCTAGCAGAGATTTAATTTCAAGGACCCCCAGTTTGACATGCATTAGTCTACGGACCCCCATTTAATGGCATTTCTATCTCTGGGAGATATTTTTTTAATTTAACTCTGAGGGTGTACACTCTCTGAGGTTCTGGTTATAGCTAACCAGTGTGTGTGTATCTCTCTAGCTGTAGGTAACTGTTTTCTATAGGTAACCAGTGTGTGTGTATGTCTCTAGCTGTAGTTAACTGTTTTCTATAGGTAACCAGTGTGTGTGTATCCCTCTAGCTGACTCCATGCTGTGCAGAGCTGTGCTGCGTCTCAAACTACTTCCTATTCTGATGACAATGCTTCCCTTCTCTGAAGGCATCAACACTATGGTGAGTATTATTCACTATAGTACACTATTGTTCACTATAGTACACTATTGTTCACTATAGTACACTATTGTTCACTATAGTGCTCACTATTATTCACTATAGTACACTATTATTCACTATAGCACACTATTATTCACTATAGTACACACTATTATTCACTATAGTACACACTATTATTCACTATAGTACACACTATTATTCACTATAGTACACACTATTAGTCACTATAGTACACTATTAGTCACTATAGTACACTATTATTCACTATAGTACACTATTATTCGCTATAGTACACTATTATTCGCTATAGTACACTATTATTCGCTATAGTACACTATTATTCACTATAGTACACACTATTATTCACTATAGTACACTATTATTCACTATAGTACACACTATTATTCACTATAGTACACTATTATTCACTATAGTACACTATTATTCAATATAGTACACTATTATTCACTATAGTACACTATTATTCACTATAGTACACTATTATTCACTATAGTACACTATTATTCACTATATTACACTATTATTCACTACAGTACACTATTATTCACTATAGTACACACTATTATTCACTATAGTACACTATTATTCACTATAGTACACACTATTATTCACTATAGTACACTATTATTCACTATAGTACACTATTATTCACTATAGCACACACTATTATTCACTATAGTACACTATTATTCACTATAGTACACTATTATTCACTATAGTACAATATTATTCACTATAGTACACACTATTATTCACTATAGTACACACTGTTATTCACTATAGTACACACTGTTATTCACTATAGTACACTATTACTCACTATAGTACACACTATTATTCACTATAGTACACTATTATTCACTATAGTACACTATTATTCACTATAGTACACACTATTATTCACTATAGCACACACTATTATTCACTATAGTGCACTATTATTCACTATAGTACACACTAGTATTCATTATAGTGCACTATTATTCACTATAGTACACACTATTATTCACTATAGCACACACTATTATTCACTATAGTGCACTATTATTCACTATAGTACACACTAGTATTCACTATAGTACACTATTATTCACTATAGTACACACTAGTATTCACTATAGTACACTATTATTCACTATAGTACACACTAGTATTCACTATAGTACACTATTATTCACTATAGTACACACTAGTATTCACTATAGTACACTATTCACTATAGTACACACTAGTATTCACTATAGTACACACTATTATTCACTATAGTACACTATTATTCACCATAGCACACACTATTATTCACTATAGTACACTATTATTCACTATAGTACACACTATTATTCACTATAGTACACTATTATTCACTATAACACACGATTATTCACTATAGTACACTATTATTCACTATAGTACACTATTATTCACTATAGTACACACTATTATTCACTATAGTACACACTATTATTCACTATAGTACACACTATTATTCACTATATTACACTATTGTTCACTATAGTACACTATTTTTCACTATAGTGCACACTATTATTCACTATAGTACACTATTGTTCACTATAGTACACTATTATTCACTATAGTACACACTATTATTCACTATAGTACACTATTATTCACTATAGTACACTATTATTCACTATAGTACACACTATTATTCACTATAGTACACACTATTATTCACTATAGTACACTATTATTCACTATAGTACACTATTATTCACTATAGTACACACTTATTCACTATAGTACACACTATTATTCACTATAGTACACTATTATTCACTATAGTACACACTATTATTCACTATAGTACACTATTATTCACTATAGTACACTATTATTCACTATAGTACACTATTATTCACTATAGTACACACTATTATTCACTATAGTACACTATTATTCACTATAGTACACACTATTATTCACTATAGTACACACTATTATTCACTATAGTACACACTATTATTCACTATAGTACACACTATTATTCACTATAGTACACACTATCACTCACTATAATAATAATGTTTTGACCAGAAATGCTATTAAATATATGTATATATATGTAATATATTCCAGGTGCTCAGGGTCATGTGTAACATATATGTAATATATTCCAGGTGCTCAGGGTCATGTGTAACATATATGTAATATATTCCAGGTGCTCAGGGTCATGTGTAACATATATTTCATATATTCCAGGTGCTCAGGGTCATGTGTAACATATATATGTAATATATTCCAGGTGCTCAGGGTCATGTGTAACATGACTCATCACCTCAGAGACCAGATGGTTGATGGACGTGTTCTGACAGCTGTCACTCACACTCTGAAGATGACTGACACTCACCTGGTCTGTCTGAGTCTGGAACTGCTGCGCATGCTGCTGGATGCTAGGATACAGGTAACCTAGCAACCACCTAGCAACCACCTCCTAGCATCATGCTGCTGGATGCTAGGATACAGGTAACCTAGCAACCACCTAGCAACCACCTCCTAGCATCATGCTGCTGGATGCTAGGATACAGGTAACCTAGCAACCACCTCCTAGCGTCATGCTGCTGGATGCTAGGATACAGGTAACTATAGCAACCACCTAGCAACCACCTGCTAGCATCATGCTGCTGGATGCTAGGATACAGGTAACCTAGCAACCACCTCCTAGCATCATGCTGCTGGATGCTAGGATACAGGTAACCTAGCAACCACCTAGCAACCACCTCCTAGCATCATGCTGCTGGATGCTAGGATACAGGTAACTATAGCAACCACCTCCTAGCATCATGCTGCTGGATGCTAGGATACAGGTAACCTAGCAACCACCTAGCAACCACCTCCTAGCATCATGCTGCTGGATGCTAGGATACAGCTAACTATAGCAACCACCTCCTAGCATCATGCTGCTGGATGCTAGGATACAGGTAACCTAGCAACCACCTCCTAGCATCATGCTGCTGGATGCTAGGATACAGGTAACCTAGCAACCACCTCCTAGC
>NW_027638625.1:0-20344 GCF_951216825.1 Electrona antarctica
TCCCGCCAAAAGACTCCCCCCTGGAAACAACACAACGTCACATCATTGGTTCCCATGCCCACCGTGGTCCCGCCAAAAGACTCCCCCCTGGAAACAACACAACGTCACATCATAGGTTCCCATGCCCACCGTGGTCCCGCCAAAAGACTCCCCCCTGGAAACAACACAACGTCACATCATAGGTTCCCATGACCACTGTGGTCCCGCCAAAAGACTCCCCCCTGGAAACAACACAACGTCACATCATAGGTTCCCATGACCACTGTGGTCCCGCGAGCTGTGCGTTATCATTCTAAACTACAGAGTACGTACATAACCAGCTGTGCGTTATCATTCTAAACTACAGAGTACGTACATAACCAGCTGTGCGTTATCGTGGCGTAAACTACACAGTACGTACATAACCAGCTGTGCGTTATCGTGGCGTAAACTACACAGTACGTACATAACCAGCTGTGCGTTATCGTGGCGTAAACTACACAGTACGTACATAACCAGCTGTGCGTTATCGTGGCGTAAACTACACAGTACCTACATAACCAGCTGTGCGTTATCGTGGCGTAAACTACACAGTACGTACATAACCAGCTGTGCGTTATCATTCTAAACTACAGAGTACGTACATAACCAGCTGTGCGTTATCGTGGCGTAAACAAGGCAGTACGTACATAACCAGCTGTGCGTTATCGTGGCGTAAACAAGGCAGTACGTACATAACCAGCTGTGCGTTATCGTGGCGTAAACTACACAGTACGTACATAACCAGCTGTGCGTTATCGTGGCGTAAACTACACAGTACCTACATAACCAGCTGTGCGTTATCGTGGCGTAAACAAGGCAGTACGTACATAACCAGCTGTGCGTTATCGTGGCGTAAACTACACAGTACGTACATAACCAGCTGTGCGTTATCGTGGCGTAAACTACACAGTACGTACATAACCAGCTGTGCGTTATCGTGGCGTAAACGAGGCAGCAGCTCTCTGGTCCTCCAGTCCAGGAAGCGGCTCAGGGTCTCGGCAGGACTTCTGTCCACGTTGATCTTGTCTCTGTCGCTCCAGATCTCCACACCCGTCAGAGCCACGCGCACGTTCAGCGCACGGTAGAACTGGCGCACGCACACGCACGCACGCACACACGTACACACACACACGCACGCACGCGCACGCACGCACACGCACACGCACACACACACACACACACACACACAGTTAACGATTTAATAAATAACGAAATGGGGAATGTTTGTCATTCATTCAGTGTATTTGTAGTTTCATTAATTAATTAATTCAGTGTATTTGTAGTTTCATTCATTCATTCAGTGTATTTTTAGTTTAATTCATTCATTCAGTGTATTTGTAGTTTTATTCATTCATTCATTCAGTGTATTTGTAGTTTCGTTCATTCATTCATTCAGTGTATTTGTAGTTTAATTCATTCATTCATTCATTCAGTGTATTTGTAGTTTCATTCATTCATTCATTCAGTGTATTTGTAGTTTCGTTCATTCATTCATTCAGTGTATTTGTAGTTTAATTCATTCATTCATTCATTCAGTGTATTTGTAGTTTTATTCATTCATTCATTCATTCAGTGTATTTGTAGTTTTATTCATTCATTCATTCATTCAGTGTATTTGTAGTTTTATTCATTCATTCATTCATTCAGTGTATTTGTAGTTTAATTCATTCATTCAGTGTATTTGTAGTTTCATTCATTCATTCATTCAGTGTATTTGTAGTTTCGTTCATTCATTCATTCAGTGTATTTGTAGTTTAATTCATTCATTCATTCAGTGTATTTGTAGTTTCATTCATTCATTCTTTCAGTGTATTTTTAGTTTCATTCATTCAGTGTATTTGTAGTTTCATTCATTCATTCATTCAGTGTATTTGTAGTTTCATTCATTCATTCATTCATTCATTCAGTGTATTTGTAGTTTCCTTCATTCATTCAGTGTATTTGTAGTTTCCTTCATTCATTCAGTGTATTTGTAGTTTCATTCATTCATACTTTTGTAGTTTAATTCATTCATTCATTGTATTTGTATAGTTTAATTCATCCATCCATTCCATCTGTATAGTGTAGTAGAGTAGAGTCTCACCCAGTCAACCTGGTTGGCCACATCCAACATCCGATATATGATGGTTTTATTGTTCCTCTGGTAGTTTAAATACTGAAATATCAAAGATATAGAAATTGAGTTGACTTGTTCATTTTATTTCAATTATTATTATTTTAGTTTTGAGTTTGTTAAACGGAAAACGGAAGGAGACAAAAGGTATGATTTGTTGCAAAACTAAAACCTTTGATCATGAATTTTCAATTATTGTAAAATCGTAAATTTCTGTAATTTATTTCTTTAACTGTTGTTAACTCTTAGCCTGCCGCCATTAATTAATCCCTCGATTGCGTATTGCCATGGTTTAATCACGCGTGACACTTACTTTGAAGAGCCAAATATCCGTATCGCATTTTACTATGAAACCATTCCGTGTGTGTTGACGAAGCTGGTGCTCGTTCTCTCGGTCGGTGGTGGAAAAAGTGGACCGCGAGTATCACAGCGCCTGCTACAGGCCGTTGAAAACGCTTGTCTGGGACAAAGCGTCCTCTGCAATGTCGCTTCTGTGAGATAAAGCCGTCTGAAAACAGAGCCGGCAATGTTAGTGGATGCGCGCGCATTTTCAAAATGGCCGCGCCCATTGTGTCAGAAGCATAACAAAGCTAACGGACGGTAGATTTCGATACGATCGTATTAAAACATGCATTAATGAATACATCGCTGTTAAAACGGCTTTTCCGTTTGTGGCAGGCTACAAGATTCTACGTGTTAATATTCCTATGTTCCTGGCGGGTAAACGATTAAGTAGTCCGGCAGCCAACAGGCTTCTTTTGTTTAAAGTGGGAAATTTGGTATATAGTCTTTTTTATTGGCCTAAAATATTGTCTATATAATCCACTTGCTGACTGGCTGTCACTATTGGGCAATTGATGACCCTACCATTAACATCCTATGGCAGGCAAAAATTTCAAACTTCCCTTTTGCTTTAAGTAGCATGTGACATGTAAAACTAGGGGATTTTCATGATTTTGCATCCATTCCAAGCATTAGTTTTGCACAAAAACACTCCTTGGGCTAAAAACAGCCATAGCCACTTGCCCAAATGTGCTGACCTCATCACATTTGTCATGACGTCTATGGCCGTATTTAGCCCAAGGAGTGTATTTTGTGCAAAACTAATGCTTGGAATGGATTCAGAATCATAAAACCCTCTAGTTTGACACGTCACATGCTACTCAAAGCATAAGGAAAGTTTGACATTTTTGACAATTGTGCCTGCCATAGGATGTTAATGGTAGGGCCACAAGAAACCCCTATAAAAACAATGGTGAGCTTGTAGATCTACAGCTTGTAGATCTACAGCTTGTAGATCGGCGATTTTCTGCAAGTGTAAAATCAATCATTACGACGGCATCAAGGCCCGCCAAAATACATTTTAGTCGACTAAAACTAAAACTAAAAACTAGGGCGGCGGTGGTTCAGGGGTAGAGTGCCTGGATGGTAACCGTAAGGTTGCCAGTTCAAACCCGGGCTCCCCCAGAGTTACTGTCGAAGTGTCCTTGGGCAAGACACTGAACCCCAAATTGCTCCCGATGTGCTGGTTGGTGCCTTGCATGGTTTCCGCCGCCATCGGTGTATGAATGTGTGTGTGAATGGGTGAATGTAATGCACAATCTATGTAAAGCACCTTGGATAAAGGCGCTATATAAATGCACCATTTACCATTTATTTTACCATTTAAATCAACTGTCGACTAAAATCTTATGACATTCAGTCGACTAAAACTAAAACATTCCAGGTGACTAAAATGTGACTGAAACTAAATGAAAACTATTGAAGAGACTAATGACTAAAACTAAAATGTGCTGCCAAAAACACATGTTCTAATGGATGAATGGCGGGTGGTGTTACCTACCTCCTGGTGATCTGCGACTAACACCAGCTCGATGTACTTGGTTTCTGACAGGATGTCTCTCTTCCTCTGCAATTAACATAAGATGAATTAACATCATTAACACATTAAACGTGGTCTCTTCCTCTACACAGAAACAACACATAAACATCATCATCAACGCGAATTAATTTAAATCATTAACATGACATGAAGGTATATTACTCACATTCAAATAAACTACTGGTATTGCCGCGCGTGCGTGCGTTTGTGCGTGCGTGCTTGCGTGCGTGCGTGCGTGCGTGCGTGCTCACCCTGTGTGTATGTGCAGTTGCGTGGAGAGGAGGTTGTGTGTGTTTGTGCGTGCGTGCGTGCTCACCCTGTGTGTGTGTGCCGTTGCATGGAGAGGAGGTACAGGGGTGTGTGACACTCCGCAGCTTGCCGTCGGGCCGGGGGAGCCCTCTGGTGGCGAGGTCGGGTACAGCGGACGGACCGAGACGTCTTCTGGCTCCTCCCCTTCTCCTCCTCCTCCGCTCTCCTCTCCTCCCCCCCTCTCCCCCTCCCCCTCATCAGGCTGCAGTTCAAAGGTCAGGGTGGAGTTGAGCGCTACGATGCCCCTGAAAAAACACATCATAAAAGGAGAGGAAAAAAATCAAAACAAGAGTCTCTCCTTTGTTTGTTTGTTTGTTGTGGGGGCACGCTGGCGCCTGCTGTAACCTCATTGTCGGGCTTGGGCGGCCAACGCACTACTCATCGGGATCCCTAGCAAGAGCCTCCAGAGGCTCCAGTACATTCAAAACAGCGCAGCTAGGATCCTGATGAGAGTGCGGAAATATGACCTTATTACAGTTATTACACCCACCCTCCGTTCTCTCCACTGACTCCCCATCACCTTCAGGACTGAATACAAGATCTCCCTACTTACACACCAGTGCATCTACGGAAATGCCCCCCCCCCCCCCCCCCCTACCTCAAAGAACTCATCGCCCCTAAACCCACCACTCGAAGCCTCCGCTCCTCCAACACCCATCTTCTCCCTGTCCCCCACACCAACCTCCGCACCATGGGCGACCGGGCCTTCTGCCACACAGCCCCATGTCTGTGGAACTCTCTCCCTGTCCCCCACACCAACCTCCGCACCATGGGCGACCGGGCCTTCTGCCACACAGCCCCATGTCTGTGGAACTCTCTCCCTGTCCCCCACACCAACCTCCGCACCATGGGCGACCTGGCCTTCTGCCACACAGCCCCATGTCTGTGGAACTCTCTCCCTGTCCCCCACACCAACCTCCGCACCATGGGCGACCGGGCCTTCTGCCACACAGCCCCATGTCTGTGGAACTCTCTCCCTGTCCCCCACACCAACCTCCGCACCATGGGCGACCGGGCCTTCTGCCACACAGCCCCATGTCTGTGGAACTCTCTCCCTGTCCCCCACACCAACCTCCGCACCATGGGCGACCGGGCCTTCTGCCACACAGCCCCATGTCTGTGGAACTCTCTCCCTGTCCCCCACACCAACCTCCGCACCATGGGCGACCTGGCCTTCTGCCACACAGCCCCATGTCTGTGGAACTCTCTCCCCGTCCCCCACACCAACCTCCGCACCATGGGCGACCGGGCCTTCTGCCACACAGCCCCATGTCTGTGGAACTCTCTCCCTGTCCCCCACACCAACCTCCGCACCATGGGCGACCTGGCCTTCTGCCACACAGCCCCATGTCTGTGGAACTCTCTCCCTGTCCCCCACACCAACCTCCGCACCATGGGCGACCGGGCCTTCTGCCACACAGCCCCATGTCTGTGGAACTCTCTCCCTGTCCCCCACACCAACCTCCGCACCATGGGCGATCTGGCCTTCTGCCACACAGCCCCATGTCTGTGGAACTCTCTCCCTGTCCCCCACACCAACCTCCGCACCATGGGCGACCGGGCCTTCTGCCACACAGCCCCATGTCTGTGGAACTCTCTCCCTGTCCCCCACACCAACCTCCGCACCATGGGCGACCGGGCCTTCTGCCACACAGCCCCATGTCTGTGGAACTCTCTCCCTGTCCCCCACACCAACCTCCGCACCATGGGCGACCGGGCCTTCTGCCACACAGCCCCATGTCTGTGGAACTCTCTCCCTGTCCCCCACACCAACCTCCGCACCATGGGCGACCGGGCCTTCTGCCACACAGCCCCATGTCTGTGGAACTCTCTCCCTACTCACCTGAGAGCACCACAGTCCACTGACTCTTTTAAGAATGGACTTAAGACCCTTTTTAAGAAAGCCTTTCCCTAACATGTTTTACTGATTATCATGTTGCTTACGTTTCTTTTATTGTATTTTATTTCTTTTGCCATGCTTTTAACCTTGTAGCACTTTGAGATTCGTAAGAATGTAAAGCCAAATGCATTATTATTATTATTATTATTATTATTATTAAATGGCGGCCAAATGGCCAAAAGCCAAGCACAAAAAAAGGGCTGTCGGAGAGCACCCTCTAAAATAAAGGGCTGTCGGAGCACCCTCTAAAGGGCTGTCGGAGCACCCTCTAAAATAAAGTTTAGTTCTTCATGTCAGCTTGTTCTTTTGTCATGCTTTGTGGCATGTCATGATCTTTGAGTTTTTATTAAACGTGACACACAAGAATGATATGATTTATAGTGTTACCACTGGCATTATATAATATGGCTACAAGACAAGCCAAGCATCGTTTGTAGGTTTTGACATGACATGACATGTGTCCAAAGTCACTTTGTGTCGCACTATGAGCTTGTAGATCTGCCGTTTCTGACCACCCGGGGGTCCCCGGACCGCACTTTGAGCACCAGTGATTTACAGTACCATGTCATGTGACACATCATGTGACCTGGTGGTGACCTGGAGCCACTCACATGATCCAACAAACATCTGATAAATCCTGCTTTATGTCCACACACACACACACGCACGCACACGCACACGCACACGCGCGTGTTGCAACACAGCGGAGCTTATAGCTTCTGTTCAGGTTCAGGTCAAAGGTGACGGAGATTAGCTGAGCTTGTGTTAATGAGAGGAAACACACTTTTTCTGTTCATTCAGGCTATGACTGGACGACCCCGCCCCCCGCCTGCGCGCGTGCACGTGCGTGCGTGCGTGCGTGCGTGCGTGTACCTGAGTCCGGAGCAGGTGCTGAGGGCCACTCTGGACTGTGGGAATCCTCTGACTGATCCATGGTAATAGCACAGAGTCTGGAATGACAGAAGAAGAAGAAGAAGGACTCGTTTCCATTTTCTTCTGTAAAAAAATTCAAACTTTCATATATATATATTATATATTCTCAATTCATTGTGCATAAAGTGAAGGATTTAAAACCTTTTTTTTTTTTTTTTTTTTAATCTTGATGATCATGGCGTACAGCTCATGGAAATCAAAAAATCATATCTCAATGAATTAGAATATTTTACGAGACCACTACAAAATGTTTTTTTAAACGAGAAATGTCGACCATCTAAAAAGTATATTAATGTATGCAGTTAATACTTCTGGTCTGGGCTACTTTTGAACAAATGATTTCATCAATGGGGCGTGGCATGGAGGTGATCAGCCTGTGGCACTGTTGAGGTGTTATGGAAGCCCAGGTTTGCTTTGATAACAGCCGTAAATTAATTTGTATTGTTCAGTCTTATGTCTCACACATTCCTCTTGACAATACAACCTAGATTCTGTGTGGGGTTCAGGTCAGGCCAGTTGGCTGGTCAGTTAAGCACAGTAATACCATGGTCAGTACCAGTTACTAGTAGCATACTGAAGCACAATGTACTCTAAAAAGATGGCTGTGTTGACAGTTTCCACTGTCAGTGGATCAACACCATAGCAGATAACATGGCCTAAATCATCACTGTGTTTTGTCATGTCCAGAGTCTCAACACACGCTGCTGGAAAAGGAAAATCAGGATCAACATAAAACGCAAGTTATGTATATAACTATGGTTCTATGAATACCGGATGACCGCCAGAGGGCGGTGATTTCATCACCTGGATATACATCGCGCGCACGCGCAGAGGTCGAATATTAATACCAACACTGTCACTCGTGACCCCCTGTGGGCGTGAGCCACCGATATAGGTGCCCAGTTCACAGGGTTCATCCTCATGAAATATTTTCGTCGGGATTCCGAGTGACAATGAACTCTGGCGGTCATCCGGTATTCATAGAACCATAGTTATATACATAACTTGCGTTCTATTTCATACCTACTGACCGCCAGAGGGCGGTGATTTCATCACCTGGATGACTCATACCAACATGGTCACGAGGAATCTGCGCTTACCGAGGTCGGTTTGCAGATCTAATGGACAGCCAAACAGCCGTCACCACAGGGTGAGGGAGAGTCAGGTTGGCTGACTCTTGGCAAAAGCCCAAAACAGATGGAGCCCATTTGGCTGCACTGCAGCACAGATGTCCACCCCCTGGTCTGGCATGTCAAAATGCCTCTGGGGAGGCCTTGAGGCCTACTGAAGAAATCTACCTCAACGCAACAATCAAAGTACCTCTAAGTGTTGCGTTAGTCTCTGTTGAATCAAGGCACAGCCCTTCCTGTGCCCTTTATCACAGACAAAAACAGCCATCACAGCTATGCCGTGCCACAGAGCCCGGACAGGGCACAATAGGCAGGTACTAGAACGCTCCATGCCTGGCTGTGGAGCAAACTAAAAATGATAGGCTAGCCAACGTGAAAGGCAGATAGTCCTTGAAGACATAAGAGGGATTGGCGAATGGTAAACCCAGACCCATCGGCATCCCAGTCTCAGGCACCGGGCAGGGCCTGAAGACAACCTACTCACTTCCGTAGGGTCGCAGTGAGGGCAAATGGTACTAGCAGATAGCCATTTGAGAACGGCCCGATCCAAGGGCTGGGGACAAAGTCCATCCAAACCTGGTAGAGTGGTACCTCGTACCAGATGGTAGGGGGCAATTGCTCGCCCCGTCAGCGTGGCTGATGGCATACCCACAATAAAGTGTGACAGGCGCTGTCCAGAGAGAGCGCAACCTTTATTAGAGCCATCACAGCCAATGAAGAGCCGTTCTGACCACCAAGTGCATGTGGTAGGTCTAACATAATAGGCTCTCAGGGCCCGTACTGGGCACAACAGTTCTCAATCACAATTACTCTCCTGGTGGAGAGGTTAAGGCTGCCAATATCACAGGCAGGTATTGAAAACACAGAGCAACGTGGTGGTGCTTTGTCTCAACTAAACCACAGTTTACTTGTGTTGGCGTGCAACGCCCTGGTGCAGGATGCACAAGAATCAAGTAGGGTTCGGACAATAGGCATGATTGTCAGTGGTCAGTTTACGCAGCCGAAGGTGACCCGGGTGAAAATGCACCCTCTCCCTAAACTGACAGGGGATTCTGTCTGTGGGGAGGCCAAAGCACTTCATCGAGAAGCTGCAGTAGAGGATTCGGCTGCAGTGGTAACCAAAAACGAACCTCAAGTCACGTATAGCCCGCCCAATATGAAAAACAAATTGAGGCGGAAACATGGAAACTCATACTTCCTGACCGGTATGGTGGCACCATACTACTGTGCGACTGCCTCTGCCTATCCTGTGAAGGATACACGACACCAAAAGTTGCAGTGTAGAGAAGACTTACAAGAAGTCGCCTGGCCAGGGGTGGGCCAGAGTGTCCTGCCCTAACGGTCAGCGCCGGAAGGGAGAACTACAGTTGGCCACGCGCCAAGCGCTCAAGGCCAAATATCCTGCTCTGCCGTACTCCGTACATATGCCCAGTGATACGAAACATCATCGGATCCAAGAGGCTTAAATGGGAAGCATGTCCGCCGCCTGGACTGTATACCCAACAAGAGCATTGCTATGAAACCAGCAAGATGAGGCCAGACCTCCTGCAGAGACTGACTGGATCGAGCGACCCCTTAGTGGGTCGGAAGATAGACTGTTGACATATCATGTTACGAACAAAGTCTAAGCATCCCAAGGGCCAAGTCCACTGCACACTGGCCCAGTACATCACAGACACTGGCTGGAGATGGTAGGCAGTAGAGCGAAGCACGCTTACGTGCCTGTACATAACTGAAACAGTAACCCAATGTTATTTTTCTGGGGTTCGAGGCCCAGAAATTATAGACAGAACATGTAAAAGGGTGCAATGAAAGCAGCCCTAGAGAAGCAACTGTCTACGTCGCTTCGGTGTGCCCAACAACCAGAGGAACTGGCTGGCAGCACTGTACTCGTCCAAGACGAGACAGGTCAGTGGAAGCTGTCCGTCAGCCCCCCATTAAGAGTTTAAGCAAGGCCATGCTTGCAGACCATTCTCAATCTGGCACCGCCTGGAGCACCTCCACTGTGCCCAGCATACATGACCAGAGGCAACTGGTAGGTCTGAGATCGAGGATCAGGCGAAAACCACCACCTTCATCAGTCACATCATGAATCAAGGAGAAACCTTCAGTTGAACCAAACTGCTTGTTCACCGTGCACTATGCTGCAAGGTCTGTTGGGTGGCAGGCCCAAACATCCGGCCTGGAACGACAGGCAGAGTGTTAAGTGTCCCACTGTACTTCCCTGAAAGTGGGGCCTGTTAGAATGCTGAGTCTATAATTGATGTGCAAGCTAGTTCAGCTGTACGGTTGCACATACGCAACATGTGTCCCCTGCATTTACCCATCTTATTGCTACTAGGAGCAATGAGCAGCCATTCTACAGCGCTCTGGGAGCAATTAGGGGCTCAGACCGGGACACACATGGACACATTGCTGGCCGGATCTGGCATTTAACCCGGGACATCCAGGGGCTCTGGGTCGCCGGGCGGGCTCACTAACCCGCCGTGGCCGTCCCTCTGGGCCACACTAGGCCCCAACATCATCAGGGTAGTTAGTTACCACGTAAGCTAACGCCTAGAACAAGCATCACCCATAGGTGCCGTGCCTGCGCATCAATGCGCGCAGGCCAGAGGGCCAGGATGAGGTGACCATTAAGGGACCGTCCAACACGTCCCAGTCCAGCTGCCGTGGCATGGATCTAGTTGGCAGACCAGTGACTCTACACTGCGTGCGGCCATGGGCAATAGCCATACTAGCTCGAAGGCTTCATCTAGTGACACCACCAGAGAAGCAATGCTGGCATTAAGTCCAGGGTTAGGGACCCTGTCTCGTTGGTCACCCCCAGAAGGCAATCTAAAGGTCAGTGCTACTCATCACAGACCACGAGTAGCGGCTCTGGAAACAGCAGGAAAAGAGCAGCACCCATGTATCAACCCATTAAGACAGGAACAAGTCTGGGTTGCCGCTGCTATGTAAAGTATATAGCCATATGTATACTCTTCTCAATTCATCAAATCGACATTTGAAATCATTCCGAGACCTAGGTCCGGATTCAGAAGGTGTTTACAGCATCGGCCCTAAATGGGTTAAGACGTTCTTAACCTGAGCAACTTGGTGGCCAAGAGTACCACCTTGAAATTTCCCCTCGTTGAGAGAGCATCATCTCACAACGCTAGCATCCTTGTGGGAGGCAAATCAGCCACAACCACGGCCAACACAGTTGGCATACGTGCCAGCAGTATGCAGCCACAATAACAGCAGGGGCGGAACATGCCCTCGGTGCTAGTGAAAAATGACCATCAGTACACACAGTATGTCAACAGTACTATGTATGGCGAAGAGTGAAGGCCACTCAAGCCAGCTTCAAGCACAAAGTATGACAGCAGTGGAGCGAAACACACCCCCAGTGTCAGTGATAATGCAGTAAAAGAGCGAGAATCACTCAAGCTAGTGTCAAGTAGTGCCATAGTATAGTGGCAAGGCCAAACACTTGGACTGTCATATACAACCATTTTAATACCAAGCATATTGGTAATATCTGGCAGCAGCAGAGCGACGTACACTCAAGCTACGATAGCAAGTAATCACAGTATACTGCACATGTCAAAGCAGTAGTGAGTACCAGGTACACAATGTCGTGGTTATACGAAGATCTAACACTCAGCAGTTCGCTATAGGACGCGTCCCAACTTGGGCGCGGACAACAGAAGTACTTATAGTACACTCACATTCTATTAAGTATATAAGAGAATGGGCCTCTTTTGCGTCATGACGTAGCACATGCCCTCTCGACGAGGGCATAAAAGCACGTACTCGCGCATGCCTCGCTTATATCTCTTATAACCATGGTTACTGCGTAACCTTCAGAGAATGGCAGCAGAGCGAAACACACTCTCAATGCCAGTGAACCAGTCAGCCACAGCGTTACGCTTATTGATCATCTGTACGCACAGTATGTCATTAATACAATGCAGACATGGCGAAGAGCGGAGACCACTCATGCCTATGTCAGGTACACAATATGATAGTGGCGGGGCGGTACATGCCCTCGGTGCTAGTGAAAATGACCATCAGTACACACAGTATGTCAACAATACTATGTAGACATGGCGAAGAGCGAAGACCACTCAAGCACACAGTATGACAGCAATGGAGCGAAACACACCCCCAGTGTCAGTGATAATGCAGCAAAAGAGCATGATCACTCAAGCTACAGTACTTCTATGTACAGTAGACATGGCGAAGAGCTAAGACCACTCAAGCCCACAGTATGACAGCAATGGAGCGAAACACACCCCCAGTGTCAGTGATAATGCAGCAAAAGCTACAGTATCAAGTACACTACATATGTACCCGCCAATGTATCCTGTTGTCTTGCCCCCAAGACGGATCAGGGCAGTTGCTGCAAAGGCAGCTAATGAGGACTAGTCCAAATAGGAATAAGCACAGCATTATATGCCTATTGATATTGATTATCAGTACATGTTATGTACATGTATAACGCTGAGGAAGGCCATACAGGCCGAAACGCGTAAGCTTGTTCACTCTCGTCAGAGGTAAATAAAAATCATGCAAAAGGACATACATGAGTGCTGCATTTTCTTCACCTCAACTTATCAGTACATACTTAAGTTAAGCTGTGACGTTAAGCACACTGTGACAACATTGTCATATTCCTGCTTGATATAACGAGCAAAACAAACAAGCAAGTCAGCACTGAGCTGCGTTCCTTAACCAGAAATCGTCTGGGGAGGAGCGCTCATTAACGTCACGACCACACAAACCTCCTCTTGGTAGACATCTTTGCAACCAAGCGCCACATATATGTGGTTGATTGCACGTCTGCGACAGAGCGAAACACACTCTTCTGCAGAAAACACGTGGAGAGGAGTGGTCATTCAACATGACTAGCGTCGCGGCAGTCGCTCTATCGAGGCGAAGCACACCTATGAGCCCATAGTTACCGACGCCATAAAACATTGCTGTGTTGCTGTTCATTTTAGCATCGTGCCGCGGCCATTCAACGTGAGTATTGATTAATAGTCAAATAAGAGCCGCCGCGGTCGCTCTGTCGAGGCGAAGCACACCTCTGCGAGCCACACTAACAGCACACAGTCACCACGAAACATTTAAATACAAAGTTAGCTTTTAGTTAGTGAACACACAACCGCTAACCCTTAATGCATTAATCGGGAGGATGGACGGCCACTGCCGCCACAGACAATTCAACAAATCATACAAGTTGGATTTCAGCGAAACAAACACTGTCACCAACCCAATGTAACGCCACACAGCAAAGGCTGTAGCAGGCACGCCCGCCGGGCAAGTAAAGTAACACGCAACTTACCTGTAGAAAATAAAGTCCAACATAATAGTTGGACCAGGGAGCCCGGCGGAAAATTATCGCCGCCATGAAGCCTCTGGAGGACGCAAGGTAGCTCCAACCGAACGGTTACGAGGCTTATTAGGCATGGCCGGCATCGAGAGCCCCCCCATACTGCCTCAAAGGGCTAGTAGCAGGAGCTCAATAAAATAAATCGACCTGCGCTCAAAGGCGAAAAGATGAAAGAGGATGAACCCTGTGAACTGGGCACCTATATCGGTGGCTCACGCCCACAGGGGGTCACGAGTGACAGTGTTGGTATTAATATTCGACCTCTGCGCGTGCGCGCGATGTATATCCAGGTGATGAAATCACCGCCCTCTGGCGGTCAGTGGGTATGAAATAGAACTTGTGAATGTACGGAGGCACACAGTGCTGTAAAATATCATAATAGATGGTTGTGTTGAGACTCTGGACATGACAAAACACAGTGACAAAACACACACAAAACCCATTCTGGGCAGGAACCCCTTGTGGTGTTCTAACCCTTCTGGACGGGAACCCCTCTTGGGGTTCTGTACAGTATGTACAGTATTCAAAAATGTAAAAAAAAATTAATGCTGCTATATAGATATTTGAAGTTTTTCAGAAAACTTAGGTCAGGATTTAGAATATTTTTTAGAATCGGCCTCAGTCCAAAATGGGTTAATGACGATAAAGAACCCCCTTGAGTGTAATATTGCAATTATACAACAGTTACCCTTAAAACTAAGATAATCGCTGACATATTATATATTTTTACAATGACAGATGTAGCCACTATGACCACACATGTCCACATGGAACTAGCTAGCCTAGCCACCGAGTCTGCTGCGCTCTGGGAGAAAAACACAGCTGAAATCTTTGTTTTGATTAGCCGTTCCTAGATCGTGGTTTAAGGAATAACCCCGGAAACCTTTTTGACATGAAGTGCCATGTTTACATTTTCTTGATAATCAGTATGCCGTATCAACATAAAGTTGAATTATGTCACCACATGAAAATTTTATATTTCCATCTGATTTTGATTGTCCATAGGCTGTACATAACTTTTATGTGGCATATTTTGTTTCACACAGACTCAGAGCCCACCTATCTCAGACTCCCTCACCAGAGTTAGGAGTTTGAATGAATGTAGAATTATGTGCAGGGTGTAATTTATATTTAGATGTGAGGGGACTTCATTTCACAGACTAAACTTTTTTTGAATACTTTAATATTAAAATAAAAGATCTCTCTCACACACTTATGCCAGTGTGCCAGTAACCACCCTCCCCTGTGCCAATGTTGGCACCTGTGCCTGAGGTTGCACTTTATCCATCTGTTGATGATATGTTAATGTTAGAAAAGTGTGTATTTTTCTCTGGAATCCCCTTGAAAACAGGATGATTCATCTCAAGGGGCTATTCCCAATAAAGAATTTCCATCAATGCTATGCTGATGAATTGAATACATGGGGCCACAATGGAAACAAGTCCATGGCCTATCTGTCGTTAGTAGTACCCATGCGACAAGTGTGTGTGTGTGTGTGTGTGTGTGTGTGTGTGTGTGTGTGTACTCACCAAGGGGTCCGTCTCCATGGAGACCCCTGTGCCGTTGGGGAGGTAGTAGAAGACGTTGGGGGGCTTGGGGAGAAGACCACTGCAACGCAACGCACACACACACACACACACACACACACACACACACACACACACACACACACACACACACACACACACACACACACACACACACACACACACACACACACACACACACACACACACACACACACACACACACACACACACACAACACACACACACACACACACACACACTTTGTTAACCCTTTAAGTCCTGAGGCTGATTCCACAAAATGTCTTCAAAATCCTAACAGTTTTCTGAAAAAACGTGAGTCTGTTTTCTGTGACAAAGCACCATGATTCTCGGAGAGCGGCGTTTTGTTGCCATGTATGCCGAGTGTGTGTGTGTGTGTGTGTGTGTGTGTGCGCGAGTGCACGTGCGCGAGTGCACGTGCGTGCGTGTGTGTGCGCTTATGGACGTGACAATAATAGCTGATTCTGATTGTGTGGTGAGCTGCCATACATTGTTACACCAGAAGGGGGCAGACGTGCTTTGATGTTCACTGGATGTGAGACATGCTCAGGGCAATCTATACACATGTGGTATGAAATGATGCAGATTTAACTTTCTCATACAATTATTGACACATACTTCCCAATAGTATTAAGATAATGGTTGTCTACTACTACTACTACTACTACAAGTAAGACGCGCGAACGCAGCTCGTAAATTGCAATAACAACAATTAGAATAAATGACGTACTTATATACTAATAATAATAATAATAATCATGCTTACTGGTTTTTGTCCAGGTCCAGAGAGTAGAAGGTTCCTCCAAACTGTACAACACATTCCAGTCTGTCTGGGTGACCGCTCTGTTGGAGAGACATTATAATGACATCATTATAAATATATTTAATATTATAAACATTAAATACAACACATTCCAGTCCGTTCTGTTGGAGAGACATTATAATGACATCATTATAAATACATTGAATATTATAAACATTAAATACAACACATTCCAGTCTGTCTGGGTGACCGCTCTGTTGGAGAGACATTATAATGACATCATTATAAATACATTTAATATTATAAACATTAAATACAACACATTCCAGTCTGTCTGGGTGACCGCTCTGTTGGAGAGACATTATAATGACATCATTATAAATATATGTAATATTATAAACATTAAATACAACACATTCCAGTCCGTTCTGTTGGAGAGACATTATAATGAATGCATTATAAATAAATATATTTAATATTGTAAACATTAAACATTACATACAACACATTGCAGTCTGTCTGGGTGTCCGTTCAGAGTTAATAACATCAATCAATCAATCAACCATACATAATATTACATGATATGATGATGAACAGCATAATTATGTTTTTATCAATGAGACATTTTGCATATCGTTGCTGTGGGGAGGAAAACCTCCCAACTCCATTTTTGAGGTTTTTGATTATTGAACACCCATTATGTCTGTGTGTTGTTTCGAAAATATTGAACCAATGGAAAGTAGTAAAAAGTGCTCTGGACAAAACCTCTTAACTCCATTGGACCCTCAAAATGTCTGCTAAAGCAGCTGCCTCCACCACCTCTCTCCTTCTCATGCAAGTCATTGACAATATAGAAAAGTCACAACACCAACTTTGATGAGGCAGTATTGCTTTGTTTTCAAAATATAAGGTTTTCTAATTTCTAATTTTCACATTTTTTTCATTTCCTGAAAAATGAATATTTTGGAGTTAGGTGGTTTCCTCCTGACAGCAGATATATTGTCATGTCATTGGTTTAGTGGAATACTGTATTGTCATTGGTTCAGTGCTGAGTCATGGTGACAGAATGGACAATGGAAGTCACTTCCTCGTGGATAGCTTGGAATGGGTTAAGTAACCAGGTCACATGACTGATTGATTTTGTAACCCATTTTTCACCCCTGTGTCAATTATCTAATGTGATCCTGGGGCTCTACACACCCTCCGCCAACCTGGGGAGAGCAACGGACTTGAACTCATGCTTCCTTCATGCCTGAGTGTCCAAGTTGCTCCTTTACACCTGACAGGGGGGGGTTTCCCTGGTTGGACGTAGCGCGTGGAAGGAACACGGTATTCCGACCAGTTCCTTTCCCCTCCATCAGGCGCCCCGGCTGGCCAGGGGGAGGTAGTTTAGAGACCCCTAAACAGCCCTGTTTTAACCCATTTTGGGCGGGAACCACTTTTGGTGTTAGCATTATGTTATGCTTTAGCTATTGAAAAATAGCAGATCTACAAGCGCATAGCGCGCCACCGAGTGGCGCGCTACGAGCTTGTAGGTCTGCTATTTTTAGAAAACTCGAAGAACGACTGACATAGAAACATAGCTTTTTCAGAAAACTGTCGAAGACATTTTCAGAATCTGATCTCAGGTCAAAATGGGTTAAGTTGTTTCCTGTCTATCTCCACTATGTCCTATCAATACAAAGGCAGAAAAGGGTCCCGCCCCCCGGATGAACCATACGAGGCAGTCAAGGTCATGGTCAGGGTACGTACGCTCAGGACCTGGTCCAACCCAACACCCTTCCTAATCACTGTTTAAAAAGTAAAAGTTTAGAAAACGCCTTCGTCCAAAAAGCAGTCAGATCAGCAAACACAGGATGCCACGTCCGTCACTCCCCTTCCCTACATGTTAGGTCAACGGGTGTTTCATTATTATGGCCTAAAATACTTCTGGACAAATACATACTAACCCTTAAAATATACTGGCTAACGCTAGACCGTTTTTCCCTACATGGCTGACTCCTCCCACCTCTTTTTTTCCCTTCGTTTTTTCCATAATAGGTATGCCTAGTTAAACAACTAGTCGACTAGTAAACTAGTCAACTAGTAATAATAACTAAATGGTAAATGGTAAACGGTGCATTTATATAGCGCCTTTATCCAAGGCGCTTTACATAGATTGTGCATTACATTCACACACATTCATACACCGATGGCAGCAGAAACCATGCAAGGCACCAACCAGCACATCAGGAGCAATTAGGGGTTCAGTGTCTTGCTCAAGGACACTTCGACACTAACTCTGGGGGAGCCCGGGTTCGAACTGGCAACCTTGCGGTTACCATCCAGCCACTCTACCCCTGAGCCACCGCCGCCACTAGAAGTGAAACCCTAGTTCGATCCCCGGCCGGGTCAAACCAAAGACGCTGAACAGTGGGAGCGTAGTGGTGCCTCCCTCAGGGCCTCAGTCAGTACCAGGGGTTGGATTACGACATATGTGACCAGATTTGACTGAGAGCCTGCCATCGTGCAAACTCCAGCTTTTCACACCAGTGGAGAAAAACTTGTATTTATTATTTACTTTTATCCAAAATCAGTTAATAGCACAGGCAGACTCTTCACATACTAGAGCATGTCTGAAATAAGTGTCAGAGCTGATGTAAATATGAAATAAATGCTTAAACATGTAGCTAGGTGTAATGTTAGAGTCCACAGAAGACATGTAAATATGAAATAAATGCTTAAACATGTAGCTAGGTGTAATGTTGGAGTCCACAGAAGTGAACCTTTCAAGCCTGTTTTCTCAACTCGCTGTTTTCTGCAAGACATTACTCTATAAGCCATATCTCCAAAACTGGTGGGCCAAACCGAACAACCAATATGTCAATTTGAAGCTATGATTCCCTGCTTTCATATGACAAGAAAAAACGAAAATTCAAAAGAATCTAATGGCAGTCCCTCAGTCAAATTTAGTCACATATGTACTAGTACCAGGGGTTGGATTGGCGGGGGTGAGTCCCTGCCTTACGACATATGGACTAGCATGGCGTCAGGCGATGGGCTCCTGCCCTATGGGCCTCATGGATCCCTGCCTTACGACATATGGACTAGCGTGGCGTCAGGCGATGGGCTCCTGCCCTATGGGCCTCATGGATCCCTGCCTTACGACATATGGACTAGCGTGGCGTCAGGCGATGGGCTCCTGCCCTATGGGCCTCATGGATCCCTGCCTTACGACATATGGACTAGCGTGGCGTCAGGCGATGGGCTCCTGCTCTATGGGCCTCATGGATCCCTGCCTTACGACATATGGACTAGCGTGGCGTCAGGCGATGGGCTCCTGCTCTATGGGCCTCATGGATCCCTGCCTTACGACATATGGACTAGCGTGGCGTCAGGCGATGGGCTCCTGCCCTATGGGCCTCATGGATCCCTGCCTTACGACATATGGACTAGCGTGGCGTCAGGCGATGGTCTCCTGCTCTATGGGCCTCATGGATCCCTGCCTTACGACATAATGGACTAGCGTGGCGTCAGGCGATGGGCTCCTGCCCTATGGGCCTCATGAATCCCTGCCTTACGACATATGGACTAGCGTGGCGTCAGGCGATGGGCTCCTGCCCTATGGGCCTCATGGATCCCTGCCTTACGACATATGGACTAGCATGGCGTCAGGCGATGGGCTCCTGCCCTATGGGCCTCATGGATCCCTGCCTTACGACATATGGACTAGCATGGCGTCAGGCGATGGGCTCCTGCCCTATGGGCCTCATGGATCCCTGCCTTACGACATATGGACTAGCGTGGCGTCTGGCGATGGGCTCCTGCTCTATGGGCCTCATGGATCCCTGCCTTACGACATATGGACTAGCGTGGCGTCAGGCGATGGGCTCCTGCCCTATGGGCCTCATGGATCCCTGCCTTACGACATATGGACTAGCGTGGCGTCAGGCGATGGGCTCCTGCCCTATGGGCCTCATGGATCCCTGCCTTACGACATATGGACTAGCGTGGCGTCAGGCGATGGGCTCCTGCCCTATGGGCCTCATGGATCCCTGCCTTACGACATATGGACTAACGTGGCGTCAGGCGATGGGCTCCTGCCCTATGGGCCTCATGGATCCCTGCCTTACGACATAATGGACTAGCGTGGCGTCAGGCGATGGGCTCCTGCCCTATGGGCCTCATGGATCCCTGCCTTACGACATATGGACTAGCGTGGCGTCAGGCGATGGGCTCCTGCCCTATGGGCTCATGGATCCCTGCCTTACGACATATGGACTAGCGATGGCGTCAGGCGATGGGCTCCTGCCCTATGGGCCTCATGGATCCCTGCCTTACGACATATGGACTAGCGTGGCGTCAGGCG
>NW_027638624.1:0-103195 GCF_951216825.1 Electrona antarctica
CCCTGGGGGTCACAGGACCCCGAATTGAGAAGCACTGGCATACATTCTAAGCATTTATGCTCAGTTAGCTTTTATAAATGTCACTTTAAACGTGAAAACAGACTGTGCTGCTGTCTAGTCGTGTTCAAACCATTGTGATGTTGCATTACCTACGTTTACTGGTGACCCCCTGGACAACCCCCAATGGCCCCTGGGGGTCACCGGACCCCGAATTGAGAAGCACTGGTATAGATTCTGAACAATTGTATTCAGTCAGCTTTTATAAATGACATTTTAAACGTGAAAACAGTCTCTTGTTATAGATATTATAGTTGTAGTTAAAGTACACAGTGTGAATGGCCCTTAACATAACACCAATGCTGAATAGTACTAGGGAGAACATGATAGTATCCGTCCATAGACTGGCCTCTGGTGACCAGATAGGAGCATTACTGCATCTACATTAAGGACAAGTATACAGCCTACTGTACATCCTCAGGGTTCATTGATATAATCTCTTCACATTTATGTACTCACAGTTTAACCCATTTAGGCCTGACGTCAAAATAAAAAAAATGTCTTTTCTGACAAAAATGATATGTAATTGGCCTCCGACCCCCATCTGAAAATATGTTGTTCCCCCTAGGTCTGCTATTTTTGGGGGCCACTGTCTGTCTGTCTGTCTGTCTGTCTGTCTGTCTGTCTAACAATCTGTCTTGTCTGTCTGTCTAAAATAGCAGATCTACAAGCTCGTAGCGCGGCACCGAGTGCCGCGCTACGAGCTTGTAGATCTGCTATTTTGGGGGCCACTGTCTGTCTGTCTGTCTGTCTGTCTGTCTAACAATCTGTCTGTCTGTCTGTCTGTCTGTCTGTCTGTCTGTCTAACAATCTGTCTTGTCTGTCTGTCTAAAATAGCAGACCTACAAGCTCGTAGCGCGGCACTCGGTGCCGCGCTACGAGCTTGTAGATCTGCTATTTTGGGGGCCACTGTCTGTCTGTCTGTCTGTCTAACAATCTGTCAATCTGTCTGTCTGTCTGTCTGTCTGTCTGTCTGTCTAACAATCTGTCTTGTCTGTCTGTCTAAAATAGCAGATCTACAAGCTCGTAGCGCGGCACTCGGTGCCGCGCTACGAGCTTGTAGGTCTGCTATTTTGGGGGCCACTGTCTGTCTGTCTGTCTGTCTAACAATCTGTCAATCTGTCTGTCTGTCTGTCTGTCTGTCTGTCTGTCTAACAATCTGTCTTGTCTGTCTGTCTAAAATAGCAGATCTACAAGCTCGTCGGTGCCGCGCTACGAGCTTGTAGATCTGCTATTTTGGGGGCCACTGTCTGTCTGTCTGTCTGTCTGTCTAACAATCTGTCTGTCTGTCTGTCTGTCTGTCTGTCTGTCTGTCTAACAATCTGTCTTGTCTGTCTGTCTGTCTGTCTGTCTGTCTGTCTGTCTGTCTGTCTAACAATCTGTCTTGTCTGTCTGTCTAAAATAGCATACCTACAAGCTCGTAGCGCGGCACCGAGTGCCGCGCTACGAGCTTGTAGGTCTGCTATTTTGGGGGCCACTGTCTGTCTAACAATCTGTCTGTCTGTCTGTCTGTCTGTCTGTCTGTCTGTCTGTCTGTCTGTCTGTCTGTCTGTCTAAAATAGCAGACCTACAAGCTCGTAGCGCGCCACTCGGTGGCGCGCTACGAGCTTGTAGATCTGCTATTTTTCAATAGCTAAAGCATAACATAATGCTAACACCAAAAGGGGTTCTCGCCCAAAATGGGTTAAAAGGCGACTGCCAGCATATTTGGACCTTGGCAGCTGTTCTTCATCAGGGCAAAGTGGCGAATATATCCAATGTTATTCCATGTATTTTACGCGCATAACGGGGACACTTTAGTGTGTTGTCGCATTTACCTCGCAGGTTTAATTCATGATTCTATTATCCAATCTATCTCTCTCTTGTTGGACGGCTTCAGAACAACCGACAGCATGCCTTCACCTACAGACTAGTACGGCTCACACAGAACAACCGCCAGCATGCCTTCACCTACAGACCAGTACGGCTCACACAGAACAACCGCCAGCATGCCTTCACCTACAGACCAGTATGGCTCACACAGAACAACCGCCAGCATACCTTCACCTACAGACTAGTACGGCTCACACAGAACAACCGCCAGCATGCCTTCACCTACAGACCAGTATACGGATCACACAGCGTCAAGTTGACGTGCGTCCAGCCAGGGTCGTTGTTCACGCTGTTGACACGCGGCAGCTTTTAAAAAGCGAGTAGGGTTGTTTTTGATCGATGCGGGAGGTAGACGGCTGCACTCTCGAGCACCACTCTGGGGAGCGGCGTGCAGCTCAAACGACAACACTATAGTCAAAGGCTCTGAACTGCATGGTGGAGCGACAGATCTACAAGCTCAAAACACGTTGGGGCACAAAGCCCCAACGTGCTTGAAGACCTGCAGAACAGCAGGCTTAAAGACCTGCTGTTTTTGGTCATGGCCCAAAAAATGGCATCAAAAGAATGCATTCATAAAAAACACTGTCCTAAAATATTGATGTCCTGAAGTGCGTGCGTGCGTGCGTGCGTGCGTGCGTGCGTGCGTGCGTGCGTGCGTGCGTGCGTGCGTGCGTGCGTGCGTGCGTGCGTGCGTGCATACTCGTTCATTATTGAATGTGTGTGTGGGATGCAGACATGCACGTAGGATCTTTATATCCCTCTCCTCTCGCCCGGTCGGTAATTTCCTCTCTTGCTGTCGGTTCGTGAGCTTCCATTTGGTTGCCATTGTGTTCATAACATTGCAATTGACCCAAAAATCATTAAATCAGCCACACGGACGTTGCCATTCACTCATAACAGCATGATTACAACAGGGACATTAATAGGAGGGATTTCAGCCTCTCGGAATTCTGTGAGAGGCAGAACAGAGACCAGATTAGAGCCATTATCAGCATAGCCAGCTGTGGGAAATACATTTACTCAAGTAATGTGCTTAAGTACAATCTTGAGGTACTTTTACTGTACTTGCATGAGTATTTAGATACGTTATATTTATACTTCTATACTCCTTTACCTCTCAGAGGCAAATATTATGCGTATTTACCACACTACAATTATACCGAATCGAGTTACAAGTTACTTTACAGGTTGAGATGAAGGATGCTGATGTTTTGGGGAGGCCTGTTGATTTTTTGGGGAGAGCATGAATAAGACAAACATTAAAAGTCCATAGACTTGGCTGCCACATGACGTCCTGTCTGAAAGGCAGACGTTGGAGGGGCTCTAAGCACCCGTCCAAGAAATAACCACCACACCACTGCATTATGGGTAAAGGCAGACGTTGGAGGGGCTCTAAGCCCCTCCCACCACCACACCACTGCATTATGGGTAAAGGCAGACGTTCCACTGCATTATGGGTAAAGGCAGACGTTGGAGGGGCTCTAAGCACCCGTCCAAGAAATAACCACCACCACACCACTGCATTATGGGTAACCAAGTCAAGCTGCCAGAGCTGCTTATATGGCTTTAAAATGGTAAATAATGGTAAATGGTGCATTTATATAGCGCCTTTATCCAAGCGCCTTTAATTCCCATACATCATGGCGGAGGCGCCTCTCTCTCTCTCTCTCTCTCTCTCTCTCTCTCTCTCTCTCTCTCTCTCTCTCTCTCTCTCTCTCTCTCTCTCTCTCTCTCTCTCTCTCTCTCTCTCTCTCTCTCGCGGCGAGGTATTTGGCGCTCTGGCGGTTACAGGAGCTGACGGACGCTCTCCGGGGGGAGGCGGAGCAGCTTTTCGGAGCGGTCATGCACATAAATTCACCATTAATAAATGTCACATCCCTCTGTCGCTGAGATGGAAGGGCGAAAGAGCGGCTGGAGAGAGAGAGCGTGTGTGTGTGTTTGTGCGTGTGTGTGTGTGGGTGTGTGTGTGTGTAATGTATGTGCATGTGTGCTTGTGCGTGCGTACGGTGCGTACGTGAGAGACGGGAGACGAGGCGTGAAGCGTTAATGCAGGCAGTCACATTAGGTGAGAGACACACACACACACACACACACACACACACACACACACACACACATCGGATGCAGTGTTGGAAAGTACAGTAACTAAATGTGTCAGAGTGGTTCACAGCCTCAGCCTGATGGCCTAAAAGTCTAATATCTCCCCAAAGACACAGGGATATGCCTTTGGCTTTAGTGATAAGATGTTGGCTTTCCACGCGAGAGGGCCGGTTTAAAGATAAAGATCTTGCCCAGTTTAGATTCAGAAAAGACGTGGGCAGGAACTGGTCGGAATAACGTGTTCCTTCCACTCGCTATACGTCCGGCCGGGGAAACTCTCCCCTGTCAGGTGAAAATAAGCAGCTTGGACTCCTCATGCATAGAAGGAAGCATGAGGTCTGTCCGCCCCCCCCCCCCCCCCCCCCCCCCCCCCCAGAGGCAGAGGAAGTGTAGCGCCCAGGATAACATTAGATAATTGACACTGGGTGAAAAGATGGGTTGCAAAATCGTGGGATAAAAATGTAGGAAAAGAAAAAGAAAGTGGCCGTAAGAAAATAAAAGATACATTGGCAGCCCCTTACCGCTGTGCATGCAAATGTATGTTGTAGCCTTTGTTGTTAAAAATGTATGTTAAAAATGTATGTAGTAAAAAAGATGCCCATAGATTTATTCAGGATAGAGACGTATAGAGCCCAGTGTTTTTGGCCGATTTTGTTTTTAACCCATTTTGGGTGGGAACCCCTTTTCGTGTTAGCATTATGTTATGCTTTAGCTATTTAAAAATAGCAGATCTACAAGCTCATAGCGCGCCACCGAGTGGCGCGCTACGAGCTTGTAGGTCTGCTATTTTTGAAAAATCGAAGAACGACTGACACACATTTTTAGAATCTGATCTCAGGTCAAAATGGGTTAAATGGGCCCCATTAGCAAGTGGGCAAATCGGCCCACCCCTCCGCTCCGCACGTGATGTCTGTGTGTGCACGTGCCTGATATTAACTGGTCACGATAGTATTGGTACTTCTTCTCCGCCACTGATAAGATAAGTTTATGTCCTGTAGCCGTGTGTGTGTGTGTGTGTGTGTGTGTGTGTGTGTGTGTGTGTGTGTGTGTGTGTGTGTGTGTGTGTGTGTGTGTGTGTGTGTGTGTGTGTGTGTGTGTGTGTGTGTGTGTGTGTGACTCAAGTGTGTTCGCTCGATTAGCCACATGTGTGATTGAGCAGGGGATACATACACTTTCATCCCCTCTCTCTCTCTCCCACGCACACGCACACACACACACACACACACACACACACACACACACACACACACACACACACACACAGTCTCTTAATTGACAGATATGAGCGTGACAATGTGTGGCTGTGTGGAGACATTCCCGTGAAAGCCTGTCATCTCGTTCTCATAATTCAAAGAGCTGTTACACCTGTTGGTGCTGTGATTGGGCCGTTTGATCAGTGGAGACAGAGGGGATTTGCATGCTCTGTCAATCAGGGGGGAGGGGGTAAGGGAGCTGTGCATTCTAACATACATCTGTTTATAATGTCCCCCTTATAGTTATAGCAGCACTGCAGGTTGTTCCAAATCCCATCTATGCGTGCGTGGTATACACACACAGTCACATGATCCCCGCATAAGTAATGGTATTTACAATCAGACCCATGCTCAGCCCTGCACCAAACAATCAAAAGTTACTGGATTGGTTTAACACACTGGGCGCCATTGCCGTAGATGTACGGCAATTGGTCTTGTATAGTGCTTACGATAGATCAAGTCGTAATGCTACTCACATTAGCATTGGGTTGCTAGCTGATGTTGTTAAAAGCAATGGAGCGTGCCGTCTTGAATTTCACGCGCACCCGCGCCCACTATCTGTGTCTTTGAATCGACCATTATCTCTTTATTTCTGGTCAAAACAAGCTTCATTCGACGGCCCATAGCCAACACTGTAATCATCTTTTTATTTGAGGGGCCACGAGGCCAAAATGAGAGGCAACAACGATGGCATTCCTGCCCTGCTCTGTCTACAACGAGCCACGCTAGCACTCAGTGTACATGCTACAGTGACATGATGGCGGTTGGCTTTTAGAGCTACTGTCATGTGGTGCTCATGTCATGTTGCTGTCATGCATTTGTCTCCTCCGTTGGTTGGTGGTAAACGTTAATGGAAGCTTTTCCCCAAATTGAAGCTGTTAATTAGCATTGTTGCCACAGCCTATGGGATCTGGTTGAGCCAGGTGTGGCACGCACATCCACCCCGGGTATGGACAAGTAAAAAACTAAATGTAATCCATTTTTAAAGCCCTATAAAAATTATTATTATCATTATTTAATCATTTTTATAAATGATTAAATTGATTTGATTAGTTATTGCACCGTCTTATTGCCTGTTTTTATCTAGTTTTAGTTGATGACATAAGATTATAGTCGCCGATAGCTATACAGATGATATAGTTGACAAAAACATCTTTGGGCGGGCGCTGATGGCATCATAGTGCCTGATTTTACACATGTTCACATGCTGAAATTAGCCGATCTAGAAGCTCACAACGCGTCAGAGCGACACATTGTGAGCTTGTAGATCTGCTATTTTCAGAGCCCAACCAGACACAAAATGACTTGTCTTATACGTCACTGGATCCACTAGTCTCTCCCTGACATTTTAGTCTAGTTTTCATTTGTTGACAAAGTTATAGTCATTGTATTTAGTCTTAGTTTCGTAGCTTATTCTTATTTAGTTTTCGTCAGTTAAAAAAGGTATAGGACGACGAACATCTTTCGTCATAGTTTCAGTCGATGAACGTAAACACTGACCTCGTTTCGTCTCTCTGTCTCCTCAACAGGACAGGCGACCAAGAAAACGTACGTGAGTTACAACAACCTCATGATCTGACCTGCTTTCTGGACAAAGAAGAAAAAGAAAAGTAAAGCGCTTTATAACATCCTTTATCTGTGGCCCGAAGGAGGAAGGATTATCGGAACGGACGGATGAAGCACAGAGAGACGAGACTTGACGGAGCGTTGCACAGCGGAGCCTAGCGGAGCGCTAAACGTACCAATGCACTCCATGACTGTGGATTCGTGTCCAAACCGCCATCACGCTACCATACCATACCCCCCACCTGAGTCCTGAACATGACAGGCTTTCTACACAACCTAGCTGTATGGCTTTTATTTATCCCACGATTTTTTGCAACCCATTTTTCACCCAGTGTCAATTATCTAGTGTAATCCTGGTCGCTATACACTCCCTATGCCAACCTGGGGAGGGCATCGGACTGACCTCATGCTTCCATCAATGCATGAGGAGTCCAAGCTGCTTCTTATCACCTGCCAGAGGGGAGTTTCCCCGGTTGGACGTATAGCACATGGAAGGAACACGTTATTCCAACCAGTTCCTTTTGGCTGTATGGGTTTTAAACAAAACATTCCCCTAAAAAAAGGTAGGCGGGACCCCCACCCCTCACCCCTCCCCTTGCTTTCTGACACAGCCGGTTGATGGACGGACGGATGGACGGACGGTCTATAGGGGGCGACCTTGTCCTTTTTTGGAAAGCCGGTTATTGTTGACTTGTAGTGACTGGATGGACCGCGCACCGACCACGCCGCACAGTGCCGCACAGCGCCGCACAGCGCCGCACAGCGCCACACAACATGGAACAGGACAGAACAAGTGGCTTTGTTTTAAAAAAACAAAACAATTTATTTGATTTGGTTTTGGTTGTTGTTGCTTTATTGAGATGCCATTAAAGCCATATTCTCTTGGAGTTCTTATTAGAAATGATTTATTTTTTATTGTATTATTTATGAAGTGATTTCTTCTTCCGTGTGCCTCTTATTTCTGTTTAAACAGCTGGAGTTGATTTAATTTGACTTAGTAGATGTATTGCTCTCTCTCTCTCTCTGTCTGTCTGTCTGTCTTTCTCTCTATATATCTCTTTCTCTATCTCTCTCTCTCACCAGTCAGTCAGTCAGATGATGATGATGATTATTATTATTATTATACATACACCAGTGATGGGCATTGTAACTATATTTTTCTTAACAATCAGTGCCGGGATTTCTTTCAAAATAGAGCCTCGGGGTGCCGGGAAGATATGGCTGCTTTTACTCTGTAAGCCCCCCCACTTCCGTTCCGGAAAAAAACCTGGGAGACATATTTTTGCTTGCTTACCTCGCTAAGATTCCGATAAAAGTCGCTGATGATCGCTCGCTTCATATTTTTTGAAGTCAGAAAGGAAGAGCTTAGTATATCCATCTGGTCAAAACCACGGAGAGCTCCCTAGATTACGCGCGCCGAGCCTTTCTTTGTGAACGGTAAACAGGGAAGTGAACGACAACGCGCATGCGCGAAAGAGCAAGGAGTATGGTGCAGAAGGAGAGGCCAACTCCAAAAAAAAAAAGAAAACAATTCAGAATATCTTTCTCTCGGTTGATATCAATGAAAATGCGCCCAGCAACCCGTCGGTTGGATTAGTTATGATGTTCCCACACGTCGTACGGTCTAAATGGGTTAATAGTCGAGGGTATTTCTCATGTTTGGAGTAACAAATGTAGATATTATCCCGGTCTTTGTTGGATTGGCTTTGGATGGAAAAACATGCGATCTGAAGCCCAGACCACACCAATCACTTGCCATGTAACTCGTTTCAAACATGCAACTCCTTGTAAACATGCAACTCCTTGTAAACATGCAACTCCTTGCAAACATGAAACTCCTTGTAAACATGCAAATAGTTGAAACTCCTTGTGACAGAATGGTGCTTTAACTGCACACACAAGCGCCGAGGTGTGCCCAGCTGCAATTTCCAGATTTTCCATAGCTAAAGTTTTTTTGATGTAACGTACACCACAGAGTTTCCGCGACAAGGGTTTTCTAATGCCAATAAAGCTCCTTTGAATGGAATCACTTGCGACGCAATGAGCCGACATGCGCCGACCTGCAACGGGGACATATCAGACCGCTGCGAGGAACGCTACAACGGTTTTGTTGCGTCTGGAAACTGGAATCATTGGTGTGGTTTGAGCTTAACCCATTTAGGCCCGACATCGAAATTTAAAAAAGTGTCTTCTAAATCATGACAGTTTTCCGAAATACCTATGTTTCTATGTGAGTTGTGCTCAATATTTCATGTCAAGAACCCCAAAAATGATATGTATTTGACCGCGGACCCCCATCTGAAAATATGCTGTTCCAGGGACCCCCCCCAGAAGCAAAAAAATAATAGTTAAAACGTTTGCTCTGAAAGAAGATTTGTGCCACATTTTTACGTTTTTTCAAAAATAGCAGATCTACAAGCTCGTAGCGATATGAGCTTGTAAATCTGCTATTTTTCAATTGCTAAAGCATAACATAATGCTTAAAACAGCAAAAGGGGTTCCTGCCGAGAATGGGTGGAGCTTTTACCATCTAGAATCATTGGTGTGGTTTGAGCTTGAGCTGTTACCAACTAGAATCATTGGTGTTGTTTGAGCTTCAACGAGCTGTTACCATCTAGTCGTCGTTGGATTGGCTTTACTTCTGAATGGTAATAATGAGAAGCACAACAGTGTTCACATTGCATGTGCCGATGATGTATGTTTGTTCTCTATTTGATGTGTCGAAACAAAAATATATATAAATGAACAAGAAAAAAAGATAATGATAATACATTCTGAAAATGTTACTGAGCTTCTAAACATCGTTCTGCTGCGGTTTCATTTTGTTCCTCGAACCCCGGTGGTTTTCAACCAGTGGTCCTTAAGGCGGTTCCAGGTGGTCCCCCGCTAAATGATGGATGGAGTTGGTAACCAAATGGACCCTTATAGATCTTTGACTCTCGAGAGCGCAAAAGGAGACTAAATGGACCCTTGTTAAACAACTGCATTACCTACTTTACAAGAAGTCTAAACAATTAGAGAATGTTCTCTTCTAATGGTACCAACATCAATACAGCATGGAATTGTGGACAAAATATTATCCAAAGATAACAACATAAAGTATTGGGTCTGAGAGGCTAAGTGTCATCAAATGGTGGTCCGTGTGGGTCAAATGCCTAATAAAGAATGGACCCTGACATGAAAGGGGTTGAAAACCACTAAATAAAGAATGGACCGTGACATGAACGGGGTTGAAAACCACTGAATAAATAATGGACCCTGACATGAACGGGGTTGAAAACCACTGCTTGAACCGAACCGAAGTCTTGATTTCTGACAGAATATGGCTTTAATCCGTTGTTGAATTGACCCCCATGCCCCACCTCTCTGTATCTTGAAGCATGCATGGTTTTCTATGGTTTCGTACAGGCCTATTATCAATGGTATGTGGAAAGAAAAACATAAAATATCAGAGCAAATCATGCAAGTATGTTGTGATGTCTTTCAAAACTATCGAAATGTAATAAAAGCATAATTTTGTTATCTTTTCTACAATTTAAACACGGCAGGGTATCATAGTCATTTGTGTGTGTGTGTGTGTGTGTGTGTGTGTGTGTGTGTGTGTGTGTGTGTGTGTGTGTGTGCGCGTGTGTGCGTGCGTGCGTGCGTGCGTGCGTACGTGCGTGCATGTCACAGGGTGTAGTAGCACTGTTTCTCAACGTAAGGTACTGGGACCACCGGGGGTCCAGGTCCATGGACCCTTTTACAGGTTTGTAACTCTTGAGAGTTCAAATGGATCCAACTTTGGTTGGATTCCATTGTACACTCTCAGTGTTAAATGAACACTGATGATTTTACAATGCAGATCTCTGCCTGCCTGCCTGCCTGCCTGCCTGCCTGCCTGCCTGCCTGTCTGTCTGTCTGTCTGTCTGTCTGTCTGTCTGTCTGTCTGTCAGCCTGTCAGCATGTCTGTCTGCCTCCTGAAATACCAATGGTAAAACATCCACAAACAGAATCGATGTATCCTCGCAGGTCATTATAACGTGTAGGATATTACATGCACTAATACTGTTTTCACCATTGATTAACACATAAAATCATTCACCATGGAACGAACATCCGTTTGTTATGCTCCAATAATTAACAGTGGTGGAAAAAGTACTCCCATGTTTTCCTAAAAGTAAAAGTATCATGAGGGGCGCATGAGCAGACCTGCCGCTGATCCTCATGAGCAGACCTGTCTCTGATCCTCATGAGCAGACCTGTCTCTGATCCTCATGAGCAGACCTGTCTCTGATCCTCATGAGCAGACCTGTCTCTGATCCTCATGAGCAGACCTGGCGCTGATCCTCATGAGCAGACCTGTCTCTGATCCTCATGAGCAGACCTGTCTCTGATCCTCATGAGCAGACCTGTCTCTGATCCTCATGAGCAGACCTGTCTCTGATCCTCATGAGCAGACCTGTCTCTGATCCTCATGAGCAGACCTGTCTCTGATCCTCATGAGCAGACCTGTCTCTGATCCTCATGAGCAGACCTGTCTCTGATCCTCATGAGCAGACCCGTCTCTGATCCTCATGAGCAGACCCGCCTCTGATCCTTATGAGCAGACCTGTCAACGCCTGCGTCACTCGCTTTTTTTTCCCTCCCTGGAAATAAAAACGTCTAGGTTTCCGAGGCTACTCGCTCCCCGTCTGAGCACGACCTTTAGTCTGTTGCTTTGTAGCTTAAGACGTTTAGCTTTGGCGATTATCACATCAAAACAACTTGTCCTTTTCTGGCCTCGGGCATCTTATTTGTTCTTCTGCTTTCACACATGCATGCAGCTAGAAGCCTTTCCCACAGACAGCCTCTTGCATGCAGCTAGACACTGACACAGGCAATTCATTTGGTGGGTGAGAGGCTGCTCTTAATTGGCCATAAGTGGGGTTTTCTTTCAGGAGAGGAAACGACACGTCGACCACACAGAGGGGAGAGGAGAGGAGAGTCTGCTCCCACAGGACACTTCTTCTAGGAGAGAGAGAGAGAGAGAGAGAGAGAGAGAGAGAGAGAGAGAGAGAGAGAGAGGGGTGGACAGACTAGCGCTGGAAACTGACGCCTACTGGTTCATGAGCCCAGTAGAACACGGCTGAGAACACTAACGTCACCAAATTTGGAGCGACGCCCCTCGGTCTGCACTGCTATTGGTTTAACAAAATAAAAGGTTCACTCCCACTGCTGTGCCAGTTTTCCTGGCTTGTTCGCCCAGGCCTTTCCTTCCCCTTTTGAAAACAAAACGCCTGCAGTTTCCGAGGCTACATTTACAAAAAATATTCTAAATCCTCCAGTTTTCTGAAATAAATATTTTCACGATTTTTCAAAAATCAGACCTACAAGCTCGTAGCGCGCCACTCGGTGGCGCGCTATGAGCTTGTAGATCTGCTATTTTTCAATAGCTAAATTATAACAAAATTTAAAACACCAAAAGGTGAACCACACCAATGTAACTACTTGCAGCTGTCATTGGGGATAATGGTTGTGAGTACAGTTGCATGTTGCAAGGAGTTGCGTGGCGAATCATCGGTGCGGTTTGGCCGTTAAGGTTGTAACAATGTAACATGTGCAGAACAGGGTATAGTTCTGCCATCGTCCTTCTGACGAGCGTCATGTGAACCGTGGCTAACACAGTGGGTGATAACGAGACGGTTTGGTCTTTATAGGCATCATCGTCATCATGACTGCAGCACAATCTGCTCTGCTGTTATCTGGGTATTATTATTAGTATTATTTCACAACCAGGTCAGGCTCTCCTGGCCTCGGCTTGTTGTTTGTGGGTGTTTTTTTTTGTCATTATCAGCGGGCTGGTTGGCAGCTTTGGTAATTGTGTGTCCACCACGTCTGTCTCTGCAGTGACTGTGACTGTGAGGAGCATCACAGAGAGATAGAGAGAGAGAGAGAGAGAGAGAGAGAGAGAGCATCAGTGACTGTGAGGACCGCCTTATCCTTATTACAGTTTTAATCAGAGGAAGAACCAACCGTCCACCGTCTTTCTCCCTCTCTGTGTATCTCTCTCTCTGTGTATCTCTCTCTCTCTCTCTCTCTCTCTCTCTCTCTCTCTCTCTCTCTCTCTCTCTCTCTCTCTCTCTCTCTCTCCCTCTCTCCCTCTCTCTTCTTCTCCTCCCAGTTCAATACTTTATCCTGTAATGTAATCTCATACACCCAGATGGTTTATGGTCATTTTGTAAATCATATACCTGGACATCATGAGTGGGAAAACAATCATCGCTGCTCTCGAACGCGTGTACATTTTTCAAATAGTCAAATAAGAAATTAATTGAGGGACAGCATATTTGCTAGTGACACGTATCAAGTGCCTATGGTGCCGTGCCTCGGCTGAATAAACGATGCCTCTCGGATAGTAATGCGAGAGGTGATATTTTATTAACGGGCCCACGTGTGTGCGGAATCAGATTATGCATTTTTCACGACTGGATCGTAGTACGGTACGAGTCCATGCCACAGTAGCCTGAAAGAGACCTAGTATGCTTTCCTGGGCAGAGAGGGGCGGGTCAATCTAGCGCTGGAAACAGACGCTGGCTCCCTATTGGTTCACCAACCTTGAAGGAAGAGACTTTCACGTCAAGAGGCCTCAAGAAAGCGCCTAGTCCAGGCGTCTCCTCTGGGCTTTTAAACAGCTGGTGGATGGAAATGACGCTAGCGTGTGACTTCAACTTGTAGCGCTGTGCAAGGTGAAGCCACGCAGGCGTTCTCTAGGTGTTTTCTTGACGCGGCTGTCTGGTTATATGTATTATACTGTCTGGTGTATGTGTGAGAGATAGAGCGAGATTGAATACAGTTTCAGGGCATGATCTAATCAAGGGGAGAGAGAGAGAGAGAGAGAGAGAGAGAGAGAGAGAGAGAGAGAGAGAGAGAGAGAGAGAGAGAGAGAAAAGCGTTTGAGGACATTTTTTGACAAGGCCCTTTTGGAATGACACTGTCGATTAGCTCACATAAACCATAAAGGACTTTAGCGCTATGCCACATTTCCAGGAGGTCTCTCCCAGGAAAAAAACACATTCTTGAGATCAACGTTTAGCTGTAAATGGCATATGTGTGTTTGTAGGCTTTATGGCTGTCGTGTTGGACATACAGCATACAATCCATGCAGCCCAGCAGGTGCTCTGAGCCTTTGATTAGGCAGCGGCCTGTTATAGAGCAGAGCGGTCTGTTATCAAGAAATAACACACCGCTGAATTCAGCGACTGACCAATCAGAATCAAGCATTCAACCCAAGCGGTGTAATAAATTGAGATTAGTGCTGGCTGTGAAGTGTGATTAGAGAGACCTCTAAGCCCTTTGGTTTTCACCGAGCGAGGCACGACTCATTCTCAACAGCCCCGCCCACACAAGGCCGTTATTTCAAAGAAAAGCAAGCAGTATATACTCTAGAGCAATAAAACCCTGCGTTGGAAAATAAATTAATAGCTGGGATGATGGGAATATGGTGAAAGGCAAATCTTAACCCATTTAGGCCTGACCTCGACATTTAAAAAAAATCTTCTAAATCCTCCAGTTTTCTGAAATAAATATTTTCACGATTTTTCAAAAATAGCAGACCTACAAGCTCGTAGCGCGCCACTCGGTGGCGCGCTATGAGCTTGTAGGTCTGCTATTTTTCAATAGCTAAATTATAACATAATGTTTAAAACACAAAAAGGGGTTCCCGCCCAAAATGGGTTAAAGGTCATGCATACACTGAACAGAAATGATTTCAATTGAATTGAATCTCTTTTTGAAGCAGAAGCACCTGCTTTTGTGTGACTGAGTCCATCATTTTGAGCGACCCTAAATCCTTCAGATTCCTCTCATGGTCCCAGCCGCTGAGGGGCGTACAGTCGGTGCCTCCATCGTGCACGCAGCGCGCTCCAATTGAAATACATGAATTCAAATTGAGAACCGCGGCATTGTGAGCCTCGTTGTCAACGATGATGGCGCGTCTCATTTCTCATCCGTCTGTGAAGTGCAGAGTGCTTCTCCATTTGATTCAACTCTAGCCACAGGCTGCATCAATTATGCATCATTACAATAGAGCTAATGGACTGCTGCACAGTGCAATACTCTCCAGGATGACTTGACTCTAATTCTCCCACGTGTGTGACGTGGTAAGACAAATCTAACTTCAGCCCATTAAGGTAAGGAAACCCCCTCTTTCCGCATGGGCAGCCTGTACGTCTTCTCTGCTCTGAAAGATGACTCTTCAAGTCTATGCTTTCTTATTGTGTCAGAGCGTTGAAGGGGAAATCACACAACAACAACATATTGGTTCATCTCTTCAATAATGCATAGGCTACTGTAAACAGGGTCTCATTATTATTGACTGTTGATTAATTGTCTCACTAGGAGAAATCTGCAAAACGGAAACATTGCGGATGACAAAGGCCTCATAAGACACACTTTGTCTCTTCAGTGTGTCCTGCGTTCTCTGCGTGTCACAAGCTCGCAATTCATTCCAATGGGAGTCATGTACGTGTTTGACGAGACACACTTGTTGTTGTGCACGTGGGGGTTCAACCGCCAACCAATAGGAGAGAAGGGACGTTTTTGATCCCAATGGGTGGAGTTTTGGTTGTAGTGCTAGTGTTCAGTAGTACTGCAGACCGAAGTCAAGTCTCACTCACAGAACAGAACCGGATAGGACTACAACTAAATTAAATGTTATTCAAAAGACAGTGAAAAAAATCAACACTGGCGCGTGTGTCAGCTTGCAAGCCCATCCAACCTATGATGGAGTGTTTTGAGTCTCCCTGTGGGGCTCTGACTGTAGTCCCATGGGTGGTCCCTCATGGCAGAGAACAGAAGGGGCTCATCTATGGATCTAGCAGCCAAGGCCTTCATTGTACAATCACTGACCCATCTGGCCACCATGGGCCAGCGAGCATGCAGGAAAGCATGCAGGAAACAGACACAGTGTGTAAACACCATGTCCAAAATACGTCAGGCTGACTGATCACACAGGCCTAATAGGTGGAAATGAAACGGTGAACATGCAGTGAACTGTCTGTCTGTCTGTCTGTCTGTCTGTCTGTCTGTCTGTCTGTCTGTCTGTCTGTCTGTCTGTCTGTCTGCCTGCCTGCCTGTCTGTCTGTCTGTCTGTCTGTCTGTCTGTCTGCCTGCCTCAGTGCCTGCACCAGGTGAGAAGTGATTGTTGTGGGCTCTCTCCAGCGAGCACACACTAGTTCTCTACTTTTTTGGGCATCTAACTACTTCCACATACTTTGTGCTAGAAATCTAGTTCAAACTTCAACATGTTCAGCTTTATGTAGAACTGCATATTTGGGCAAGAATTTGTGGAACCCCCCCAAAAATAAATAAATAATGAATAAATAAATAAAATAATAATCATTTTCTGATCACATTTTCTGAGACTGTGTACTAGTATCAACACAGAAAAGTTAGAAACCAAAATTCCTTATGCGTAGGCTGCATAGTTATTTTGCATTCTTTGGAGTTAGAATGGTCAGATAATCAGATTACGTTTTAACTGCAATGCCTGAGTCATTGATTTTCACCTTTGTCACAACATTGTTAATTCTACAACTATAGAGCTTTTCATTTTCATGTGATTCTAGAGTGCCACCTACTGGTACTCTAGTCTCTCTCTCTCTCTCTCTCTCTCTCTCTCTCTCTCTCTCTCTCTCTCTCTCTCTCTCTCTCGCCTTTCAAGTCTTGCTCGTTTGAGTTGACTCATGAGCCCAGGTAGGCCTACCTAGCCTAAGGCCGAACTTGAATCCCTCAAACTCTATTCTGTTCAGGAGTTCCTGTGCTTGTTCCACGTTGTCGGAGAGCAGGCTGATGTCGTCCCAGGGCGGCTGCTGGCCATTTGCGTGCTCTACGCATAATATCGTTGTCCTAATATTGGTGCTAATTAACACTTAAAAAGCCAGACCAGGCGGGGAGGAGGGGCTGCTTCAGCTCTGAGCAGATCCACATGGGCACATGCAACCTCGAGGTCCAGGTTGTGAGGTGAGGAAAATTGGATGGCCTTGGTTTATTTTGGTGCACAGGGCTGCTGTGCATATGCCTATAGTCGTCTGCATATAGTCCAGGTCTGTCAGGACTACTACTGTGGGGCGTTGTCTCGACCTCATTGGTGTTAGAGTGAAGCCAAGATCCTGCTCTCGTCCACTGATGGCCTTCCTGAGTGCATCATCCAGGACTATGATGAACATCAGTAGCACACACTTAGGCCTGCCCAGTATTATAATGCAGAGTGCAGTGTGAATTCTAATGTATTGAATGAATCCCAGAATTGCACCGTTATTAACTGTCCAGTGAGTGAGTGAATGAATGAATGAATGAATGAATGAATGAATGAGTTTTCGTGTCTGGCTGCCTTTCACAGCCCATCCCTTATGGGATTATTCAGACACAATTTAAAGTAGACTACAGTCCTGTTCCCAGGGACAAATTAGCCAATGGGCCAGTGGGGCCATGGCCCAGGGGCCCTTGGCTCTCAGGGGCCCTTCGAGGAAATTGTACCATGTGGTACTAGGTTTGCCGCCTTGAAAAGGGTCCTTCATTGGCCATTGATTGTTAAATTTAGGTCAAAAATATGATAAAAACACGGAAAACACGAAAATGTTGCGCGCACGCGTGCTATGGGGGCCCTGCAAAAATTACCGGCCCAGGGGCCCTCTTGGGGGATAATCCGTCCCTGCCTGTTCCAACACACCGACACCAAAATAATAAAGAAAATAAATACAAAATGTATACCTGTGTAGTCCTGTATTTACTGTGCTGCTTCGCTGCTATGATGACTGAATGTTCCCTCAAAAGTTCAGCTCTCTGATCTGAAGTATCCTAATTGTGAAGCACTAGACAGTCATTCTTTAACATGTGGCGACCTCTGCTGGTCACTTTAGACCAGTGGTTTTCAACCCTTCATCAAGGCCCATTTTTTAGGCCTATTCAGCATTTGCGCCATATGGACCACCATGACATTTAGCCTCTCAGACCCAAAACGAAAGGATATTTTGGTCGTTGGATAATATTTTGTCCACACTTCCATGCTGTATTGATGTGTTACCATGTAGTAGTGGAGGAGCAGGGATTGAGCCCAGTCTCCCACTTGGCTGGGTGCTAAACAACATAGGTGAGAGAGCTGCAGCGACGGCTCCAGAAAATTGTGACTGGGGGTGCTATGGGGGGGCTGGCTATTTTAACTCCCGAGAGAGCATAACATGAGACCAAATGCAACCATTTGGTTTCATTTTACACTCTCAAGAGTTAAAGATATCTGTCCCGGCGGTCCATTTGGCTATAGCCTACTTAATTATCGCCTACCTACTCTGCATCATTTAGCTGGGGACCACTTGGAAGGACCACTGGTTGAAAAGCAGTTTGTTTAGACAACAATTAAAGGTGATATAGACAGGTTTTCAGCCAAAATTTAAAATATATATAAATTTTTTGGGCCTTTTCCCCCTCTATCTTTCCCTATATTGTGATGCTGAGGTGTTCTCCTGCAACAGCACACTCTCCCTTTGCCCCCCTCTGGCTGAATGCACTGTTTATATCCACTACAGTTTACTAGACGGGACGTCGGGGGGATTTAAACTTTTAGCCAATTGCAGTGCGAGGCTGTGACGGTGTGTTCAACCCAGCAGTATTATGCGATTTCATTGCAATGTATAATAGTATCCCCATATCTTAGTTTCATCAACATTGTTCATGTGAAATAGTATGTTTATGATTTAATATGTAAGCCTTTTGAAATTATGAGAATCGCTATGTATAGGCATGGTTGGGTGGTGTGAAAACACCAGCAGCCAGCACCCCTAAGAACTCGGAGGATCCTAGAAGTCACAGAACGTCGGACCCCGACCCCCCCATAAAATATCCTGGTTACATCAATATGATCGTTCATGTGGAGTGGGTTGTATGTGCTTATTTGTTGAAATGGTGGAAGTGAGTATTATGCCCTTGCTACACGAGGACGTCGCGGGCTGTTCCCCGCCTAAGTTTGTGAACAATATAAAACTTTACTGCGTCTACATTGCGGTTATGTTAATTATGTACGAATCCAAACCTTGGATTAATTCTTATGAAAACGAGCAGCACGCACAAAGTAAGTGATTCACACATTCAGAGAGAGAGAGAGAGAGAGAGAGAGAGAGAGACTCTCTAGGGCACCGGTATCCATAACTGAGTACAGAGACTCTGGGTGGAGATGGAGAGACAGAAGGACAAAGACAACCATACAGAGTGCTGAACTCTGGGAATTGCTAAATCCTGCATCTACGTCTGTATCTCATAGGAGGCTGTGGGTAGTTCAGAAACCTGTCTACTCACTCTGTGTCTCATAGGAGGGCTGTGGGTAGTTCAGAAACCTGACATCGTTAGGCAGACTTTTTTTAAACAAGACTTTCTTTTACAAAAATGTTTAGATTTGTATTATAAAGTGTTTTCGTCGACTAAAACTAAGACGAAAAATGTTCGTCGACTACCTTTTTCCACTGACGAAAACTAAATGGAAACTGAATGAAAACTAAGCTATGATGACTAAGACTAAATATACTGACAATTTCGTCAACAAATAAAAACGTGGACTAGTGGACAAGAGATCCAGTATAAGGCATGTTACACTTGGTTGCATGCTGAAAATAGCAGATCTACAAGCTTGTAGATCGGCTATTTCCAGCAAGAAATTTGCTGCCAAAAACAACACTGGTGTGTGTGTGTGTCAAGACATTTGATTAGCAGCCAACTACACACACCTGTTGCAAGGTGTCACTGTGAGCTCCTCTCCTCTCCTCTCCTCTCCTCTCTAGACAGACACAAAACAGACCTTTAAAACATTTTTTTTAATGTTAATCTTCGTACACTAGACGTATTCTTCATATTTAGAGCGTGCCGAATCCAATAGCGCCGGTCTTGGCTTTCCACAACGTTTGCAAAGGTCAAAGTTCAGCCAAAAGACTGCAACGGTGACCTTTTGGGCCAAATTCTTTCAAAAATGGGGTGATAGATATTTTTAAAAATATGTAAGAACCTCCAATATCCATATTCAGGACATGCCGAATCCAATGGCGGCGGTCTCGAATTTCCACGACGTTTGCAAAGGTCAAAGGTCAGCCGAAAGACTGCCACGGTGACCTTTGGGCCAAATTCCTTAAAAATGAAGTGATAGATATTTTTTTAAATATGTAACACCCCCGAATATCCATATTCAGGCCATGGCGAATAAAATGGCGTTGGTCTCGATTTTGTGGGACTCTTACAAGCGTCCGATAAAGGGAACTACACTGCAACGCTAGGCCTCGGGTCAGATTTGAGGTTCCCGAGGTCGCAGAAAAAAACACAGACCATCACGACGATCGGCTCGTCGCCGCGATCGCAGAGGTGTCTGGCCCATCCGGAACAGACTTACGATCGTCGGCGTAGGCGCGCGTGAACGTCAAACCTTTGCTTCACTGGAACGCCACGGCGGTGAGGCCTTCCGGGCTGATTTTCGGATATGTTATAGAGCTCCCGGAGACGCACGCGTGGATCTATAGAACGTCCTCGGGCGACCTTTCTAGGAGGCGCGGTCTCGTTTCACTTTTTCAGCCAGGACGCTGTTAGAGTCTATGGGTCTATGACGTGTCTGCATGCACAGAGCCAAAGTGAAGGACGTTTTGTACGACTGTCGGAGGCGTACGTCCGAGACACCGAACCGTTCGTCTCGGCTGGCTCTCCGACATATCCGAACGTCGGACCGTGATATTTCATCGTTGGCGCGTTGGCGCGCGTCAAAGTCGGCAATTTGTAGGCGTTCGTTCGGGGCTACCGCCGCGACCTATGTCCGAAACCTATACGGCTGTGATCAAGGCCGCGACCCGGCCGCGGTGATGGTCTCGGATTTGTTCTGCGACTTTCGCTTCAAAGTCGCACATTTCCAGGCATTCGTGCAAATGAAGGGGTGTGGTATGCAAATGAAGGGGAGTGGTTCCGGCTACTTTGTGGGAGTAGCTTATGCAAATGAAGGGGCATGGTATGCAAATGAAGGGGAGTGGTATGCAAATGAAGGGGCATGGTTCCGGCTACTTTGTGGGATTAGTTCATGCAAATGAAGGTGCGTGGTATGCAAATGAAGGGGCGAGGTATGCAAATGAAGGGGCATGGTTCCGGCTACTTTGTGGGATTGCAAATGAAGGGGCGTGGTATGCAAATTAAGGGGTGTGGTATGCAAATGAAGGGGCGTGGTATGCAAATGAAGAGGAGTGGTATGCAAATGAAGGGGCATGGTTCCGGCTACTTTGTGGGATTATCTTATGCAAATGAAGGTGCGTGGTATGCAAATTAAGGTGCGTGGTATGCAAATGAAGGGGAGTGGTATGCAAATGAAGGGGCATGGTGTGCAAATGAAGGGGAGTGGTATGCAAATGAAGGGCGTGTTTCGGCTACTTTGTGGGAATGGTTTATGCAAATGAAGGGGAGTGGTATGCAAATGAAGGGGCATGGTTCCGGCTACTTTGTGGGATTATTTTATGCAAATGAAGGTGTGTGGTATGCAAATTAAGGGCGTGGTATGCAAATGAAGGGGCATGGTATGCAAATGAAGGGGAGTGGTATGCAAATGAAGGTGCGTGGTATGCAAATGAAGAGGCATGGTTCCGGCTACTTTGTGGGATTAGTTTATGCAAATGAAGGTGCGTGGTATGCAAATTAAGGGGCGTGGTATGCAAATGAAGGGGCATGGTATGCAAATGCAGGGGAGTGGTATGCAAATGAAGAGGCATGGTTCCGGCTACTTTGTGGGATTAGTTTATGCAAATGAAGGTGCGTGGTATGCAAATGAAGGTGCGTGGTATGCAAATGAAGGGGCGTGGTATACAAATGAAGGGGAGTGGTATGCAAATGAAGGGCATGTTTCTGCTACTTTGTGGGATTGGCTTATGCAAATGAAGGGGCGTGGTATGCAAATGAAGGGGCGTGGTATGCAAATGAAGGGGCATGGTTCCGGCTACTTTGTGGGAATAGTTTATGCAAATGAAGGTGCGTGGTATGCAAATGAAGGGGAGTGGTATGCAAATGAAGGGGCATGGTTCTGGCTACTTTGTGGGATTATCTTATGCAAATGAGGGTGCGTGGTATGCAAATTAAGAGGAGTGGTATGCAAATGAAGGGCATGTTTCTGCTACTTTGTGGGATCGGCTTATGCAAATGAAGGGGCATGGTATGCAAATGAAGGGGCATGGTTCCGGCTACTTGTGGGATTAGTTTATGCAAATGAAGGTGCGTGGTATGCAAATTAAGGGCGTGGTATGCAAATGAAGGGGCATGGTATGCAAATGAAGGGGAGTGGTATGCAAATGAAGGTGCGTGGTATGCAAATGAAGGGGATTGGTATGCAAATGAAGGGGAGTGGTATGCAAATGAAGGGGAGTGGTATGCAAATGAAGGGCATGTTTCTGCTACTTTGTGGGATCGGCTTATGCAAATGAAGGGGCGTGGTATGCAAATGAAGGGGCGTGGTATGCAAATGAAGGGGCATGGTTCCGGCTACTTTGTGGGATTAGTTTATGCAAATGAAGGTGCGTGGTATGCAAATGAAGGTGCGTGGTATGCAAATGAAGGGGCAAGGTATGTAAATGAAGGGGCATGGTGTGCAAATGAAGGGGAGTGGTATGCAAATGAAGGGTGTGTTTCGGCTACTATGTGGGATTAGTTTATGCAAATGAAGGTGCGTGGTATGCAAATGAAGGTGTGTGGTATGCAAATGAAGGGGCGAGGTATGTAAATGAAGGGGCATGGTTCCTGCTACTTTGTGGGATTGCAAATGAAGGGGCGTGGTATGCAAATTAAGGGGCGTGTTATGCAAATGAAGGGGCGGGGTAGGCAAATGAAGAGGAGTGGTATGCAAATGAAGGGGCATGGTTCCGGCTACTTTGTGGGATTAGTTTATGCAAATGAAGGTGCGTGGTATGCAAATGAAGGGGCATGGTCCGGCTACTTTGTGGGATTAGTTTATGCAAATGAAGGTGCGTGGTATGCAAATTAAGGGGCGTGGTATGCAAATGAAGGGGCATGGTTCCGGCTACTTTGTGGGATTAGTTTATGCAAATGAAGGTGCGTGGTATGCAAATGAAGGGGCGAGGTATGTAAATGAAGGGGCATGGCTCCGGCTACTTTGTGGGATTGCAAATTAAGGGGCGTGGTATGCAAATTAAGGGGCGTGGTATGCAAATGAAGGGGCGTGGTATGCAAATGAAGAGGAGTGGTATGCAAATGAAGGGGCATGGTTCCGGCTACTTTGTGGGATTAGTTTATGCAAATGAAGGTGCGTAGTATGCAAATGAAGGTGCATTATATGCAAATGAGGGGGAGTGGTATGCAAATGAAGGGGCATGGTGTGCAAATGAAGGGGAGTGGTATGCAAATGAAGGGCGTGTTTCGGCTACTTTGTGGGATTGGTTTATGCAAATGAAGGGGAGGGGTATGCAAATGAAGGGGCGTGGTATGCAAATGAAGGGGAGTGGTATGCAAATGAAGGGGCATGGTTCCGGCTACTTTGTGGGATTAGTTTATGCAAATGAAGGTGCGTGGTATGCAAATGAAGGGGAGTGGTATGCAAATGAAGGGGCATGGTTCCGGCTACTTTGTGGGATTATTTTATGCAAATGAAGGTGCGTGGTATGCAAATGAAGGTGCGTGGTATGCAAATGAAGGGGAGTGGTATGCAAATTAAGGGCATGTTTCTGCTACTTTGTGGGATCGGCTTATGCAAATGAAGGTGCGTGGTATGCAAATGAAGGGGCGTGGTATGCAAATGAAGGGGCATGGTTCCGGCTACTTTGTGGGATAAGGTTATGCAAATGAAGGTGCGTGGTATGCAAATGAAGGTGTGTGGTATGCAAATGAAGGGGAGTGGTATGCAAATGAAGGGGCATGGTTCCGGCTACTTATTGGCTAATCCCACAAAGTAGCCGTAACCATGCCCCTTCATTTGCATACCACTCCTCTTCATTTGCACACCACACCCCTTCATTTGCATACCACGCCCCTTCATTTGCATACCACGCCCCTTCATTTGCAATCCCACAAAGTAGCAGACACATGCCCTTCATTTGCATACCATGCCCCTTCATTTGCATGCCATGCCCCTTCATTTGCATACCACGCACCTTCATTTGCATACCACGCACCTTCATTTGCATAAAATAATCCCACAAAGTAGCCGGAACCATGCCCCTTCATTTGCATACCACTCCTCTTCATTTGCATACCACGCCCCTTCATTTGCATACCACGCCCCTTCATTTGCAATTCCACAAAGTAGCCGGAACCATGCCCCTTCATTTGCATACCTCGCCCCTTCATTTGCATACCACGCCCCTTCATTTGCATACCACGCTCCTTCATTTGCATAAACTAATTCCACAAAGTAGCCGGAACCATGCCCCTTCATTTGCATACCACGCCCCTTAATTTGCATACCACGCACCTTCATTTGCATAAACTAATTCCACAAAGTAGCCGGAACCATGCCCCTTAATTTGCATACCACGCCCCTTAATTTGCAATCCCACAAAGTAGCAGAAACATGCCCTTCATTTGCATACCATGCCCCTTCATTTGCATACCACGCACCTTCATTTGCATACCACACACCTTCATTTGCATAAACTAATCCCACAAAGTAGCCGGAACCATGCCCCTTCATTTGCATACCACTCCCCTTCATTTGCATACCACGCACCTTCATTTGCATACCACTCCCCTTCATTTGCATACCATGCCCCTTCATTTGCATACCACGCACCTTCATTTGCATACCACGCACCTTCATTTGCATAAAATAATCCCACAAAGTAGCCGGAACCATGCCCCTTCATTTGCATACCACTCCTCTTCATTTGCATACCACGCCCCTTCATTTGCATACCACGCCCCTTAATTTGCAATTCCACAAAGTAGCCGGAACCATGCCCCTTCATTTGCATACCTCGCCCCTTCATTTGCATACCACGCCCCTTCATTTGCATACCACGCTCCTTCATTTGCATAAACTAATTCCACAAAGTAGCCGGAACCATGCCCCTTCATTTGCATACCACGCCCCTTAATTTGCATACCACGCACCTTCATTTGCATAAACTAATTCCACAAAGTAGCCGGAACCATGCCCCTTAATTTGCATACCACGCCCCTTAATTTGCATACCAATCCCCTTCATTTGCATACCACGCACCTTCATTTGCATACCAATCCCCTTCATTTGCATACCACGCACCTTCATTTGCATACCACGCCCCTTAATTTGCATACCACGCACCTTCATTTGCATAAACTAATTCCACAAAGTAGCCGGACCATGCCCATTCATTTGCATACCACTCCCCTTCATTTGCATACCAATCCCCTTCATTTGCATACCACGCACCTTCATTTGCATACCACTCGCCTTCATTTGCATACAATGCCCCTTCCTTTGCATACCACGCCCCTTCATTTGCATACCACGCCCCTTAATTTGCATACCACGCACCTTCATTTGCATAAACTAATCCCACAAAGTAGCCGGACCATGCCCATTCATTTGCATACCACTCCCCTTCATTTGCATACCAATCCCCTTCATTTGCAAACCACGCACCTTCATTTGCATACCACTCCCCTTCATTTGCATACCATGCCCCTTCATTTGCATACCACGCCCCTTCATTTGCATACCACGCATCTTCATTTGCATAAACTAATCCCACAAAGTAGCCGGAACCATGCCCCTTCATTTGCATACCACTCCCCTTCATTTGCATACCATGCCCCTTCATTTGCATACCATGCCCCTTCATTTGCATACCACGCACCTTCATTTGCATACCACGCACCTTCATTTGCATACCACGCCCCTTCATTTGCATACCACGCCCCTTCATTTGCAATTCCACAAAGTAGCCGGAACCATGCCCCTTCATTTGCATACCACGCCCCTTAATTTGCAATCCCACAAAGTAGCAGAAACATGCCCTTCATTTGCATACCATGCCCCTTCATTTGCATACCACGCACCTTCATTTGCATACCACACACCTTCATTTGCATAAACTAATCCCACAAAGTAGCCGGAACCATGCCCCTTCATTTGCATACCACTCCCCTTCATTTGCATACCACGCACCTTCATTTGCATACCACTCCCCTTCATTTGCATACCATGCCCCTTCATTTGCATACCACGCACCTTCATTTGCATACCACGCACCTTCATTTGCATAAAATAATCCCACAAAGTAGCCGGAACCATGCCCCTTCATTTGCATACCACGCCCCTTAATTTGCAATTCCACAAAGTAGCAGACACATGCCCTTCATTTGCATACCATGCCCCTTCATTTGCATACCATGCCCCTTCATTTGCATACCACGCACCTTCATTTGCATAAAATAATCCCACAAAGTAGCCGGAACCATGCCCCTTCATTTGCATACCACTCCTCTTCATTTGCATACCACGCCCCTTCATTTGCATACCACGCCCCTTCATTTGCAATTCCACAAAGTAGCCGGAACCATGCCCCTTCATTTGCATACCTCGCCCCTTCATTTGCATACCACGCCCCTTCATTTGCATACCACGCTCCTTCATTTGCATAAACTAATTCCACAAAGTAGCCGGAACCATGCCCCTTCATTTGCATACCACGCCCCTTAATTTGCATACCACGCACCTTCATTTGCATAAACTAATTCCACAAAGTAGCCGGAACCATGCCCCTTAATTTGCATACCACGCCCCTTAATTTGCAATCCCACAAAGTAGCAGAAACATGCCCTTCATTTGCATACCATGCCCCTTCATTTGCATACCACGCACCTTCATTTGCATACCACACACCTTCATTTGCATAAACTAATCCCACAAAGTAGCCGGAACCATGCCCCTTCATTTGCATACCACTCCCCTTCATTTGCATACCACGCACCTTCATTTGCATACCACTCCCCTTCATTTGCATACCATGCCCCTTCATTTGCATACCACGCACCTTCATTTGCATACCACGCACCTTCATTTGCATAAAATAATCCCACAAAGTAGCCGGAACCATGCCCCTTCATTTGCATACCACTCCTCTTCATTTGCATACCACGCCCCTTCATTTGCATACCACGCCCCTTAATTTGCAATTCCACAAAGTAGCCGGAACCATGCCCCTTCATTTGCATACCTCGCCCCTTCATTTGCATACCACGTCCCTTCATTTGCATACCACGCTCCTTCATTTGCATAAACTAATTCCACAAAGTAGCCGGAACCATGCCCCTTCATTTGCATACCACGCCCCTTAATTTGCATACCACGCACCTTCATTTGCATAAACTAATTCCACAAAGTAGCCGGAACCATGCCCCTTAATTTGCATACCACGCCCCTTAATTTGCATACCAATCCCCTTCATTTGCATACCACGCACCTTCATTTGCATACCAATCCCCTTCATTTGCATACCACGCACCTTCATTTGCATACCACGCCCCTTAATTTGCATACCACGCACCTTCATTTGCATAAACTAATTCCACAAAGTAGCCGGACCATGCCCATTCATTTGCATACCACTCCCCTTCATTTGCATACCAATCCCCTTCATTTGCATACCACGCACCTTCATTTGCATACCACTCGCCTTCATTTGCATACAATGCCCCTTCCTTTGCATACCACGCCCCTTCATTTGCATACCACGCCCCTTAATTTGCATACCACGCACCTTCATTTGCATAAACTAATCCCACAAAGTAGCCGGACCATGCCCATTCATTTGCATACCACTCCCCTTCATTTGCATACCAATCCCCTTCATTTGCAAACCACGCACCTTCATTTGCATACCACTCCCCTTCATTTGCATACCATGCCCCTTCATTTGCATACCACGCCCCTTCATTTGCATACCACGCATCTTCATTTGCATAAACTAATCCCACAAAGTAGCCGGAACCATGCCCCTTCATTTGCATACCACTCCCCTTCATTTGCATACCATGCCCCTTCATTTGCATACCATGCCCCTTCATTTGCATACCACGCACCTTCATTTGCATACCACGCACCTTCATTTGCATAAAATAATCCCACAAAGTAGCCGGAACCATGCCCCTTCATTTGCATACCACTCCTCTTCATTTGCATACCACGCCCCTTCATTTGCATACCACGCCCCTTCATTTGCAATTCCACAAAGTAGCCGGAACCATGCCCCTTCATTTGCATACCTCGCCCCTTCATTTGCATACCACGCCCCTTCATTTGCATACCACGCTCCTTCATTTGCATAAACTAATTCCACAAAGTAGCCGGAACCATGCCCCTTCATTTGCATACCACGCCCCTTAATTTGCATACCACGCACCTTCATTTGCATAAACTAATTCCACAAAGTAGCCGGAACCATGCCCCTTAATTTGCATACCACGCCCCTTAATTTGCATACCAATCCCCTTCATTTGCATACCACGCACCTTCATTTGCATACCAATCCCCTTCATTTGCATACCACGCACCTTCATTTGCATACCACGCCCCTTAATTTGCATACCACGCACCTTCATTTGCATAAACTAATTCCACAAAGTAGCCGGACCATGCCCATTCATTTGCATACCACTCCCCTTCATTTGCATACCAATCCCCTTCATTTGCATACCACGCACCTTCATTTGCATACCACTCGCCTTCATTTGCATACAATGCCCCTTCCTTTGCATACCACGCCCCTTCATTTGCATACCACGCCCCTTAATTTGCATACCACGCACCTTCATTTGCATAAACTAATCCCACAAAGTAGCCGGACCATGCCCATTCATTTGCATACCACTCCCCTTCATTTGCATACCAATCCCCTTCATTTGCAAACCACGCACCTTCATTTGCATACCACTCCCCTTCATTTGCATACCATGCCCCTTCATTTGCATACCACGCCCCTTCATTTGCATACCACGCATCTTCATTTGCATAAACTAATCCCACAAAGTAGCCGGAACCATGCCCCTTCATTTGCATACCACTCCCCTTCATTTGCATACCATGCCCCTTCATTTGCATACCATGCCCCTTCATTTGCATACCACGCACCTTCATTTGCATACCACGCACCTTCATTTGCATAAAATAATCCCACAAAGTAGCCGGAACCATGCCCCTTCATTTGCATACCACTCCTCTTCATTTGCATACCACGCCCCTTCATTTGCATACCACGCCCCTTCATTTGCAATTCCACAAAGTAGCCGGAACCATGCCCCTTCATTTGCATACCTCGCCCCTTCATTTGCATACCACGCCCCTTCATTTGCATACCACGCTCCTTCATTTGCATAAACTAATTCCACAAAGTAGCCGGAACCATGCCCCTTCATTTGCATACCACGCCCCTTAATTTGCATACCACGCACCTTCATTTGCATAAACTAATTCCACAAAGTAGCCGGAACCATGCCCCTTAATTTGCATACCACGCCCCTTAATTTGCAATCCCACAAAGTAGCAGAAACATGCCCTTCATTTGCATACCATGCCCCTTCATTTGCATACCACGCACCTTCATTTGCATACCACGCACCTTCATTTGCATAAACTAATTCCACAAAGTAGCCGGAACCATGCCCCTTAATTTGCATACCACGCCCCTTAATTTGCATACCAATCCCCTTCATTTGCATACCAATCCCCTTCATTTGCATACCACGCACCTTCATTTGCATACCACGCCCCTTAATTTGCATACCACGCACCTTCATTTGCATAAACTAATTCCACAAAGTAGCCGGACCATGCCCATTCATTTGCATACCACTCCCCTTCATTTGCATACCAATCCCCTTCATTTGCATACCACGCACCTTCATTTGCATACCACTCGCCTTCATTTGCATACAATGCCCCTTCCTTTGCATACCACGCCCCTTCATTTGCATACCACGCCCCTTAATTTGCATACCACGCACCTTCATTTGCATAAACTAATCCCACAAAGTAGCCGGACCATGCCCATTCATTTGCATACCACTCCCCTTCATTTGCATACCAATCCCCTTCATTTGCAAACCACGCACCTTCATTTGCATACCACTCCCCTTCATTTGCATACCATGCCCCTTCATTTGCATACCACGCCCCTTCATTTGCATACCACGCATCTTCATTTGCATAAACTAATCCCACAAAGTAGCCGGAACCATGCCCCTTCATTTGCATACCACTCCCCTTCATTTGCATACCATGCCCCTTCATTTGCATACCATGCCCCTTCATTTGCATACCACGCACCTTCATTTGCATACCACGCACCTTCATTTGCATAAAATAATCCCACAAAGTAGCCGGAACCATGCCCCTTCATTTGCATACCACTCCTCTTCATTTGCATACCACGCCCCTTCATTTGCATACCACGCCCCTTCATTTGCAATTCCACAAAGTAGCCGGAACCATGCCCCTTAATTTGCATACCACGCCCCTTAATTTGCAATCCCACAAAGTAGCAGAAACATGCCCTTCATTTGCATACCATGCCCCTTCATTTGCATACCACGCACCTTCATTTGCATACCACACACCTTCATTTGCATAAACTAATCCCACAAAGTAGCCGGAACCATGCCCCTTCATTTGCATACCACTCCCCTTCATTTGCATACCACGCACCTTCATTTGCATACCACTCCCCTTCATTTGCATACCATGCCCCTTCATTTGCATACCACGCACCTTCATTTGCATACCACGCACCTTCATTTGCATAAAATAATCCCACAAAGTAGCCGGAACCATGCCCCTTCATTTGCATACCACTCCTCTTCATTTGCATACCACGCCCCTTCATTTGCATACCACGCCCCTTAATTTGCAATTCCACAAAGTAGCCGGAACCATGCCCCTTCATTTGCATACCTCGCCCCTTCATTTGCATACCACGCCCCTTCATTTGCATACCACGCTCCTTCATTTGCATAAACTAATTCCACAAAGTAGCCGGAACCATGCCCCTTCATTTGCATACCACGCCCCTTAATTTGCATACCACGCACCTTCATTTGCATAAACTAATTCCACAAAGTAGCCGGAACCATGCCCCTTAATTTGCATACCACGCCCCTTAATTTGCATACCAATCCCCTTCATTTGCATACCACGCACCTTCATTTGCATACCAATCCTCTTCATTTGCATACCACGCACCTTCATTTGCATACCACGCCCCTTCATTTGCATAAACTAATCCCACAAAGTAGCCGGACCATGCCCATTCATTTGCATACCACTCCCCTTCATTTGCATACCAATCCCCTTCATTTGCAAACCACGCACCTTCATTTGCATACCACTCCCCTTCATTTGCATACCATGCCCCTTCATTTGCATACCACGCCCCTTCATTTGCATACCACGCATCTTCATTTGCATAAACTAATCCCACAAAGTAGCCGGAACCATGCCCCTTAATTTGCATACCACGCCCCTTAATTTGCATACCAATCCCCTTCATTTGCATACCACGCACCTTCATTTGCATACCAATCCTCTTCATTTGCATACCACGCACCTTCATTTGCATACCACGCACCTTCATTTGCATAAACTAATCCCACAAAGTAGCCGGACCATGCCCATTCATTTGCATACCACTCCCCTTCATTTGCATACCAATCCCCTTCATTTGCAAACCACGCACCTTCATTTGCATACCACTCCCCTTCATTTGCATACCATGCCCCTTCATTTGCATACCACGCCCCTTCATTTGCATACCACGCATCTTCATTTGCATAAACTAATCCCACAAAGTAGCCGGAACCATGCCCCTTCATTTGCATACCTCGCCCCTTAATTTGCATACCACGCCCCTTCATTTGCATACCACGCTCCTTCATTTGCATAAACTAATTCCACAAAGTAGCCGGAACCATGCCCCTTCATTTGCATACCACGCCCCTTAATTTGCATACCACGCACCTTCATTTGCATAAACTAATTCCACAAAGTAGCCGGAACCATGCCCCTTAATTTGCATACCACGCCCCTTAATTTGCAATCCCACAAAGTAGCAGAAACATGCCCTTCATTTGCATACCATGCCCCTTCATTTGCATACCACGCACCTTCATTTGCATACCACGCACCTTCATTTGCATAAACTAATTCCACAAAGTAGCCGGAACCATGCCCCTTAATTTGCATACCACGTCCCTTAATTTGCATACCAATCCCCTTCATTTGCATACCAATCCCCTTCATTTGCATACCACGCACCTTCATTTGCATACCACGCCCCTTAATTTGCATACCACGCACCTTCATTTGCATAAACTAATTCCACAAAGTAGCCGGACCATGCCCATTCATTTGCATACCACTCCCCTTCATTTGCATACCAATCCCCTTCATTTGCATACCACGCACCTTCATTTGCATACCACTCGCCTTCATTTGCATACAATGCCCCTTCCTTTGCATACCACGCCCCTTCATTTGCATACCACGCCCCTTAATTTGCATACCACGCACCTTCATTTGCATAAACTCATCCCACAAAGTAGCCGGACCATGCCCATTCATTTGCATACCACTCCCCTTCATTTGCATACCAATCCCCTTCATTTGCAAACCACGCACCTTCATTTGCATACCACTCCCCTTCATTTGCATACCATGCCCCTTCATTTGCATACCACGCCCCTTCATTTGCATACCACACATCTTCATTTGCATAAACTAATCCCACAAAGTTGCCGGAACCATGCCCCTTCATTTGCATACCACTCCCCTTCATTTGCATACCATGCCCCTTCATTTGCATACCATGCCCCTTCATTTGCATACCACGCACCTTCATTTGCATACCACGCACCTTCATTTGCATAAAATAATCCCACAAAGTAGCCGGAACCATGCCCCTTCATTTGCATACCACTCCTCTTCATTTGCATACCACGCCCCTTCATTTGCATACCACGCCCCTTCATTTGCAATTCCACAAAGTAGCCGGAACCATGCCCCTTCATTTGCATACCTCGCCCCTTCATTTGCATACCACGCCCCTTCATTTGCATACCACGCTCCTTCATTTGCATAAACTAATTCCACAAAGTAGCCGGAACCATGCCCCTTCATTTGCATACCACGCCCCTTAATTTGCATACCACGCACCTTCATTTGCATAAACTAATTCCACAAAGTAGCCGGAACCATGCCCCTTAATTTGCATACCACGCCCCTTAATTTGCAATCCCACAAAGTAGCAGAAACATGCCCTTCATTTGCATACCATGTCCCTTCATTTGCATACCACGCACCTTCATTTGCATACCACACACCTTCATTTGCATAAACTAATCCCACAAAGTAGCCGGAACCATGCCCCTTCATTTGCATACCACTCCCCTTCATTTGCATACCACGCACCTTCATTTGCATACCACTCCCCTTCATTTGCATACCATGCCCCTTCATTTGCATACCACGCACCTTCATTTGCATACCACGCACCTTCATTTGCATAAAATAATCCCACAAAGTAGCCGGAACCATGCCCCTTCATTTGCATACCACTCCTCTTCATTTGCATACCACGCCCCTTCATTTGCATACCACGCCCCTTAATTTGCAATTCCACAAAGTAGCCGGAACCATGCCCCTTCATTTGCATACCTCGCCCCTTCATTTGCATACCACGCCCCTTCATTTGCATACCACGCTCCTTCATTTGCATAAACTAATTCCACAAAGTAGCCGGAACCATGCCCCTTCATTTGCATACCACGCCCCTTAATTTGCATACCACGCACCTTCATTTGCATAAACTAATTCCACAAAGTAGCCGGAACCATGCCCCTTAATTTGCATACCACGCCCCTTAATTTGCAATCCCACAAAGTAGCAGAACCATGCCCTTCATTTGCATACCATGCCCCTTCATTTGCATACCATGCCCCTTCATTTGCATACCACGCACCTTCATTTGCATGAACTAATTCCACAAAGTAGCCAGAACCATGCCCCTTCATTTGCATACCATGCCCCTTCATTTGCATACCACGCACCTTCATTTGCATACCACGCACCTTCATTTGCATAAACTAATCCCACAAAGTAGCCGGAACCATGCCCCTTCATTTGCATACCACGCCCCTTAATTTGCATACCACGCACCTTCATTTGCATAAACTAATCCCACAAAGTAGCCGGACCATGCCCATTCATTTGCATACCACTCCCCTTCATTTGCATACCAATCCCCTTCATTTGCATACCACGCACCTTCATTTGCATACCACTCCCCTTCATTTGCATACCATGCCCCTTCATTTGCATACCACGCCCCTTCATTTGCATACCACGCATCTTCATTTGCATAAACTAATCCCACAAAGTAGCCGGAACCATGCCCCTTCATTTGCATACCACTCCCCTTCATTTGCATACCATGCCCCTTCATTTGCATACCATGCCCCTTCATTTGCATACCACGCACCTTCATTTGCATACCACGCACCTTCATTTGCATAAAATAATCCCACAAAGTAGCCGGAACCATGCCCCTTCATTTGCATACCACTCCTCTTCATTTGCATACCACGCCCCTTCATTTGCATACCACGCCCCTTCATTTGCAATTCCACAAAGTAGCCGGAACCATGCCCCTTAATTTGCATACCACGCCCCTTAATTTGCAATCCCACAAAGTAGCAGAAACATGCCCTTCATTTGCATACCATGCCCCTTCATTTGCATACCACGCACCTTCATTTGCATACCACACACCTTCATTTGCATAAACTAATCCCACAAAGTAGCCGGAACCATGCCCCTTCATTTGCATACCACTCCCCTTCATTTGCATACCACGCACCTTCATTTGCATACCACTCCCCTTCATTTGCATACCATGCCCCTTCATTTGCATACCACGCACCTTCATTTGCATACCACGCACCTTCATTTGCATAAAATAATCCCACAAAGTAGCCGGAACCATGCCCCTTCATTTGCATACCACTCCTCTTCATTTGCATACCACGCCCCTTCATTTGCATACCACGCCCCTTAATTTGCAATTCCACAAAGTAGCCGGAACCATGCCCCTTCATTTGCATACCTCGCCCCTTCATTTGCATACCACGCCCCTTCATTTGCATACCACGCTCCTTCATTTGCATAAACTAATTCCACAAAGTAGCCGGAACCATGCCCCTTCATTTGCATACCACGCCCCTTAATTTGCATACCACGCACCTTCATTTGCATAAACTAATTCCACAAAGTAGCCGGAACCATGCCCCTTAATTTGCATACCACGCCCCTTAATTTGCATACCAATCCCCTTCATTTGCATACCACGCACCTTCATTTGCATACCAATCCTCTTCATTTGCATACCACGCACCTTCATTTGCATACCACGCCCCTTCATTTGCATAAACTAATCCCACAAAGTAGCCGGACCATGCCCATTCATTTGCATACCACTCCCCTTCATTTGCATACCAATCCCCTTCATTTGCAAACCACGCACCTTCATTTGCATACCACTCCCCTTCATTTGCATACCATGCCCCTTCATTTGCATACCACGCCCCTTCATTTGCATACCACGCATCTTCATTTGCATAAACTAATCCCACAAAGTAGCCGGAACCATGCCCCTTAATTTGCATACCACGCCCCTTAATTTGCATACCAATCCCCTTCATTTGCATACCACGCACCTTCATTTGCATACCAATCCTCTTCATTTGCATACCACGCACCTTCATTTGCATACCACGCACCTTCATTTGCATAAACTAATCCCACAAAGTAGCCGGACCATGCCCATTCATTTGCATACCACTCCCCTTCATTTGCATACCAATCCCCTTCATTTGCAAACCACGCACCTTCATTTGCATACCACTCCCCTTCATTTGCATACCATGCCCCTTCATTTGCATACCACGCCCCTTCATTTGCATACCACGCATCTTCATTTGCATAAACTAATCCCACAAAGTAGCCGGAACCATGCCCCTTCATTTGCATACCTCGCCCCTTAATTTGCATACCACGCCCCTTCATTTGCATACCACGCTCCTTCATTTGCATAAACTAATTCCACAAAGTAGCCGGAACCATGCCCCTTCATTTGCATACCACGCCCCTTAATTTGCATACCACGCACCTTCATTTGCATAAACTAATTCCACAAAGTAGCCGGAACCATGCCCCTTAATTTGCATACCACGCCCCTTAATTTGCAATCCCACAAAGTAGCAGAAACATGCCCTTCATTTGCATACCATGCCCCTTCATTTGCATACCACGCACCTTCATTTGCATACCACGCACCTTCATTTGCATAAACTAATTCCACAAAGTAGCCGGAACCATGCCCCTTAATTTGCATACCACGTCCCTTAATTTGCATACCAATCCCCTTCATTTGCATACCAATCCCCTTCATTTGCATACCACGCACCTTCATTTGCATACCACGCCCCTTAATTTGCATACCACGCACCTTCATTTGCATAAACTAATTCCACAAAGTAGCCGGACCATGCCCATTCATTTGCATACCACTCCCCTTCATTTGCATACCAATCCCCTTCATTTGCATACCACGCACCTTCATTTGCATACCACTCGCCTTCATTTGCATACAATGCCCCTTCCTTTGCATACCACGCCCCTTCATTTGCATACCACGCCCCTTAATTTGCATACCACGCACCTTCATTTGCATAAACTCATCCCACAAAGTAGCCGGACCATGCCCATTCATTTGCATACCACTCCCCTTCATTTGCATACCAATCCCCTTCATTTGCAAACCACGCACCTTCATTTGCATACCACTCCCCTTCATTTGCATACCATGCCCCTTCATTTGCATACCACGCCCCTTCATTTGCATACCACACATCTTCATTTGCATAAACTAATCCCACAAAGTTGCCGGAACCATGCCCCTTCATTTGCATACCACTCCCCTTCATTTGCATACCATGCCCCTTCATTTGCATACCATGCCCCTTCATTTGCATACCACGCACCTTCATTTGCATACCACGCACCTTCATTTGCATAAAATAATCCCACAAAGTAGCCGGAACCATGCCCCTTCATTTGCATACCACTCCTCTTCATTTGCATACCACGCCCCTTCATTTGCATACCACGCCCCTTCATTTGCAATTCCACAAAGTAGCCGGAACCATGCCCCTTCATTTGCATACCTCGCCCCTTCATTTGCATACCACGCCCCTTCATTTGCATACCACGCTCCTTCATTTGCATAAACTAATTCCACAAAGTAGCCGGAACCATGCCCCTTCATTTGCATACCACGCCCCTTAATTTGCATACCACGCACCTTCATTTGCATAAACTAATTCCACAAAGTAGCCGGAACCATGCCCCTTAATTTGCATACCACGCCCCTTAATTTGCAATCCCACAAAGTAGCAGAAACATGCCCTTCATTTGCATACCATGTCCCTTCATTTGCATACCACGCACCTTCATTTGCATACCACTCCCCTTCATTTGCATACCATGCCCCTTCATTTGCATACCACGCACCTTCATTTGCATACCACGCATACCACGCACCTTCACTCCCCTTCATTTGCATACCACGCACCTTCATTTGCATACCACTCCCCTTCATTTGCATACCATGCCCCTTCATTTGCATACCACGCACCTTCATTTGCATACCACGCACCTTCATTTGCATAAAATAATCCCACAAAGTAGCCGGAACCATGCCCCTTCATTTGCATACCACTCCTCTTCATTTGCATACCACGCCCCTTCATTTGCATACCACGCCCCTTAATTTGCAATTCCACAAAGTAGCCGGAACCATGCCCCTTCATTTGCATACCTCGCCCCTTCATTTGCATACCACGCCCCTTCATTTGCATACCACGCTCCTTCATTTGCATAAACTAATTCCACAAAGTAGCCGGAACCATGCCCCTTCATTTGCATACCACGCCCCTTAATTTGCATACCACGCACCTTCATTTGCATAAACTAATTCCACAAAGTAGCCGGAACCATGCCCCTTAATTTGCATACCACGCCCCTTAATTTGCAATCCCACAAAGTAGCAGAACCATGCCCTTCATTTGCATACCATGCCCCTTCATTTGCATACCATGCCCCTTCATTTGCATACCACGCACCTTCATTTGCATGAACTAATTCCACAAAGTAGCCAGAACCATGCCCCTTCATTTGCATACCATGCCCCTTCATTTGCATACCACGCACCTTCATTTGCATACCACGCACCTTCATTTGCATAAACTAATCCCACAAAGTAGCCGGAACCATGCCCCTTCATTTGCATACCACGCCCCTTAATTTGCATACCACGCACCTTCATTTGCATAAACTAATCCCACAAAGTAGCCGGACCATGCCCATTCATTTGCATACCACTCCCCTTCATTTGCATACCAATCCCCTTCATTTGCATACCACGCACCTTCATTTGCATACCACTCGCCTTCATTTGCATACCATGCCCCTTCATTTGCATACCACGCACCTTCATTTGCATACCACGCACCTTCATTTGCATAAACTAATCCCACAAAGTAGCCGGAACCATGCCCCTTCATTTGCATACAACTCCCCTTCATTTGCATACCATGCCCCTTCATTTGCATACCACGCCCCTTAATTTGCATACCACGCACCTTCATTTGCATAAACTAATCCCACAAAGTAGCCGGACCATGCCCATTCATTTGCATACCACTCCCCTTCATTTGCATACCAATCCCCTTCATTTGCATACCACGCACCTTCATTTGCATACCACTCGCCTTCATTTGCATACAATGCCCCTTCATTTGCATACCACGCCCCTTCATTTGCATACCACGCCCCTTAATTTGCATACCACGCACCTTCATTTGCATAAACTAATCCCACAAAGTAGCCGGACCATGCCCATTCATTTGCATACCACTCCCCTTCATTTGCATACCAATCCCCTTCATTTGCAAACCACGCACCTTCATTTGCATACCACTCCCCTTCATTTGCATACCATGCCCCTTCATTTGCATACCACGCCCCTTCATTTGCATACCACGCATCTTCATTTGCATAAACTAATCCCACAAAGTAGCCGGAACCATGCCCCTTCATTTGCATACCACTCCCCTTCATTTGCATACCATGCCCCTTCATTTGCATACCACTCCCCTTCATTTGCATAAGCCAATCCCACAAAGTAGCCGAAACACGCCCTTCATTTGCATACCACTCCCCTTCATTTGCACACCATGCCCCTTCATTTGCATACCACTCCCCTTCATTTGCATACCACGCACCTTCATTTGCATACCACGCACCTTCATTTGCATAAGGTAATCCCACAAAGTAGCCGGAACCATGCCCCTTCATTTGCATACCACGCACCTTCATTTGCATAAACTAATCCCACAAAGTAGCCGGAACCATGCCCCTTCATTTGCATACCACTCCCCTTCATTTGCATACCACGCACCTTCATTTGCATACCACTCCCCTTCATTTGCATACCATGCCCCTTCATTTGCATACCACGCACCTTCATTTGCATACCACGCACCTTCATTTGCATAAAATAATCCCACAAAGTAGCCGGAACCATGCCCCTTCATTTGCATACCACTCCTCTTCATTTGCATACCACGCCCCTTCATTTGCATACCACGCCCCTTAATTTGCAATTCCACAAAGTAGCCGGAACCATGCCCCTTCATTTGCATACCTCGCCCCTTCATTTGCATACCACGCCCCTTCATTTGCATACCACGCTCCTTCATTTGCATAAACTAATTCCACAAAGTAGCCGGAACCATGCCCCTTCATTTGCATACCACGCCCCTTAATTTGCATACCACGCACCTTCATTTGCATAAACTAATTCCACAAAGTAGCCGGAACCATGCCCCTTAATTTGCATACCACGCCCCTTAATTTGCATACCAATCCCCTTCATTTGCATACCACGCACCTTCATTTGCATACCAATCCTCTTCATTTGCATACCACGCACCTTCATTTGCATACCACGCCCCTTCATTTGCATAAACTAATCCCACAAAGTAGCCGGACCATGCCCATTCATTTGCATACCACTCCCCTTCATTTGCATACCAATCCCCTTCATTTGCAAACCACGCACCTTCATTTGCATACCACTCCCCTTCATTTGCATACCATGCCCCTTCATTTGCATACCACGCCCCTTCATTTGCATACCACGCATCTTCATTTGCATAAACTAATCCCACAAAGTAGCCGGAACCATGCCCCTTAATTTGCATACCACGCCCCTTAATTTGCATACCAATCCCCTTCATTTGCATACCACGCACCTTCATTTGCATACCAATCCTCTTCATTTGCATACCACGCACCTTCATTTGCATACCACGCACCTTCATTTGCATAAACTAATCCCACAAAGTAGCCGGACCATGCCCATTCATTTGCATACCACTCCCCTTCATTTGCATACCAATCCCCTTCATTTGCAAACCACGCACCTTCATTTGCATACCACTCCCCTTCATTTGCATACCATGCCCCTTCATTTGCATACCACGCCCCTTCATTTGCATACCACGCATCTTCATTTGCATAAACTAATCCCACAAAGTAGCCGGAACCATGCCCCTTCATTTGCATACCTCGCCCCTTAATTTGCATACCACGCCCCTTCATTTGCATACCACGCTCCTTCATTTGCATAAACTAATTCCACAAAGTAGCCGGAACCATGCCCCTTCATTTGCATACCACGCCCCTTAATTTGCATACCACGCACCTTCATTTGCATAAACTAATTCCACAAAGTAGCCGGAACCATGCCCCTTAATTTGCATACCACGCCCCTTAATTTGCAATCCCACAAAGTAGCAGAAACATGCCCTTCATTTGCATACCATGCCCCTTCATTTGCATACCACGCACCTTCATTTGCATACCACGCACCTTCATTTGCATAAACTAATTCCACAAAGTAGCCGGAACCATGCCCCTTAATTTGCATACCACGTCCCTTAATTTGCATACCAATCCCCTTCATTTGCATACCAATCCCCTTCATTTGCATACCACGCACCTTCATTTGCATACCACGCCCCTTAATTTGCATACCACGCACCTTCATTTGCATAAACTAATTCCACAAAGTAGCCGGACCATGCCCATTCATTTGCATACCACTCCCCTTCATTTGCATACCAATCCCCTTCATTTGCATACCACGCACCTTCATTTGCATACCACTCGCCTTCATTTGCATACAATGCCCCTTCCTTTGCATACCACGCCCCTTAATTTGCATACCACGCCCCTTAATTTGCATACCACGCACCTTCATTTGCATAAACTCATCCCACAAAGTAGCCGGACCATGCCCATTCATTTGCATACCACTCCCCTTCATTTGCATACCAATCCCCTTCATTTGCAAACCACGCACCTTCATTTGCATACCACTCCCCTTCATTTGCATACCATGCCCCTTCATTTGCATACCACGCCCCTTCATTTGCATACCACACATCTTCATTTGCATAAACTAATCCCACAAAGTTGCCGGAACCATGCCCCTTCATTTGCATACCACTCCCCTTCATTTGCATACCATGCCCCTTCATTTGCATACCATGCCCCTTCATTTGCATACCACGCACCTTCATTTGCATACCACGCACCTTCATTTGCATAAAATAATCCCACAAAGTAGCCGGAACCATGCCCCTTCATTTGCATACCACTCCTCTTCATTTGCATACCACGCCCCTTCATTTGCATACCACGCCCCTTCATTTGCAATTCCACAAAGTAGCCGGAACCATGCCCCTTCATTTGCATACCTCGCCCCTTCATTTGCATACCACGCCCCTTCATTTGCATACCACGCTCCTTCATTTGCATAAACTAATTCCACAAAGTAGCCGGAACCATGCCCCTTCATTTGCATACCACGCCCCTTAATTTGCATACCACGCACCTTCATTTGCATAAACTAATTCCACAAAGTAGCCGGAACCATGCCCCTTAATTTGCATACCACGCCCCTTAATTTGCAATCCCACAAAGTAGCAGAAACATGCCCTTCATTTGCATACCATGTCCCTTCATTTGCATACCACGCACCTTCATTTGCATACCACACACCTTCATTTGCATAAACTAATCCCACAAAGTAGCCGGAACCATGCCCCTTCATTTGCATACCACTCCCCTTCATTTGCATACCACGCACCTTCATTTGCATACCACTCCCCTTCATTTGCATACCATGCCCCTTCATTTGCATACCACGCACCTTCATTTGCATACCACGCACCTTCATTTGCATAAAATAATCCCACAAAGTAGCCGGAACCATGCCCCTTCATTTGCATACCACTCCTCTTCATTTGCATACCACGCCCCTTCATTTGCATACCACGCCCCTTAATTTGCAATTCCACAAAGTAGCCGGAACCATGCCCCTTCATTTGCATACCTCGCCCCTTCATTTGCATACCACGCCCCTTCATTTGCATACCACGCTCCTTCATTTGCATAAACTAATTCCACAAAGTAGCCGGAACCATGCCCCTTCATTTGCATACCACGCCCCTTAATTTGCATACCACGCACCTTCATTTGCATAAACTAATTCCACAAAGTAGCCGGAACCATGCCCCTTAATTTGCATACCACGCCCCTTAATTTGCAATCCCACAAAGTAGCAGAACCATGCCCTTCATTTGCATACCATGCCCCTTCATTTGCATACCATGCCCCTTCATTTGCATACCACGCACCTTCATTTGCATGAACTAATTCCACAAAGTAGCCAGAACCATGCCCCTTCATTTGCATACCATGCCCCTTCATTTGCATACCACGCACCTTCATTTGCATACCACGCACCTTCATTTGCATAAACTAATCCCACAAAGTAGCCGGAACCATGCCCCTTCATTTGCATACCACGCCCCTTAATTTGCATACCACGCACCTTCATTTGCATAAACTAATCCCACAAAGTAGCCGGACCATGCCCATTCATTTGCATACCACTCCCCTTCATTTGCATACCAATCCCCTTCATTTGCATACCACGCACCTTCATTTGCATACCACTCCCCTTCATTTGCATACCATGCCCCTTCATTTGCATACCACGCCCCTTCATTTGCATACCACGCATCTTCATTTGCATAAACTAATCCCACAAAGTAGCCGGAACCATGCCCCTTCATTTGCATACCACTCCCCTTCATTTGCATACCATGCCCCTTCATTTGCATACCATGCCCCTTCATTTGCATACCACGCACCTTCATTTGCATACCACGCACCTTCATTTGCATAAAATAATCCCACAAAGTAGCCGGAACCATGCCCCTTCATTTGCATACCACTCCTCTTCATTTGCATACCACGCCCCTTCATTTGCATACCACGCCCCTTCATTTGCAATTCCACAAAGTAGCCGGAACCATGCCCCTTAATTTGCATACCACGCCCCTTAATTTGCAATCCCACAAAGTAGCAGAAACATGCCCTTCATTTGCATACCATGCCCCTTCATTTGCATACCACGCACCTTCATTTGCATACCACACACCTTCATTTGCATAAACTAATCCCACAAAGTAGCCGGAACCATGCCCCTTCATTTGCATACCACTCCCCTTCATTTGCATACCACGCACCTTCATTTGCATACCACTCCCCTTCATTTGCATACCATGCCCCTTCATTTGCATACCACGCACCTTCATTTGCATACCACGCACCTTCATTTGCATAAAATAATCCCACAAAGTAGCCGGAACCATGCCCCTTCATTTGCATACCACTCCTCTTCATTTGCATACCACGCCCCTTCATTTGCATACCACGCCCCTTAATTTGCAATTCCACAAAGTAGCCGGAACCATGCCCCTTCATTTGCATACCTCGCCCCTTCATTTGCATACCACGCCCCTTCATTTGCATACCACGCTCCTTCATTTGCATAAACTAATTCCACAAAGTAGCCGGAACCATGCCCCTTCATTTGCATACCACGCCCCTTAATTTGCATACCACGCACCTTCATTTGCATAAACTAATTCCACAAAGTAGCCGGAACCATGCCCCTTAATTTGCATACCACGCCCCTTAATTTGCATACCAATCCCCTTCATTTGCATACCACGCACCTTCATTTGCATACCAATCCTCTTCATTTGCATACCACGCACCTTCATTTGCATACCACGCCCCTTCATTTGCATAAACTAATCCCACAAAGTAGCCGGACCATGCCCATTCATTTGCATACCACTCCCCTTCATTTGCATACCAATCCCCTTCATTTGCAAACCACGCACCTTCATTTGCATACCACTCCCCTTCATTTGCATACCATGCCCCTTCATTTGCATACCACGCCCCTTCATTTGCATACCACGCATCTTCATTTGCATAAACTAATCCCACAAAGTAGCCGGAACCATGCCCCTTAATTTGCATACCACGCCCCTTAATTTGCATACCAATCCCCTTCATTTGCATACCACGCACCTTCATTTGCATACCAATCCTCTTCATTTGCATACCACGCACCTTCATTTGCATACCACGCACCTTCATTTGCATAAACTAATCCCACAAAGTAGCCGGACCATGCCCATTCATTTGCATACCACTCCCCTTCATTTGCATACCAATCCCCTTCATTTGCAAACCACGCACCTTCATTTGCATACCACTCCCCTTCATTTGCATACCATGCCCCTTCATTTGCATACCACGCCCCTTCATTTGCATACCACGCATCTTCATTTGCATAAACTAATCCCACAAAGTAGCCGGAACCATGCCCCTTCATTTGCATACCTCGCCCCTTAATTTGCATACCACGCCCCTTCATTTGCATACCACGCTCCTTCATTTGCATAAACTAATTCCACAAAGTAGCCGGAACCATGCCCCTTCATTTGCATACCACGCCCCTTAATTTGCATACCACGCACCTTCATTTGCATAAACTAATTCCACAAAGTAGCCGGAACCATGCCCCTTAATTTGCATACCACGCCCCTTAATTTGCAATCCCACAAAGTAGCAGAAACATGCCCTTCATTTGCATACCATGCCCCTTCATTTGCATACCACGCACCTTCATTTGCATACCACGCACCTTCATTTGCATAAACTAATTCCACAAAGTAGCCGGAACCATGCCCCTTAATTTGCATACCACGTCCCTTAATTTGCATACCAATCCCCTTCATTTGCATACCAATCCCCTTCATTTGCATACCACGCACCTTCATTTGCATACCACGCCCCTTAATTTGCATACCACGCACCTTCATTTGCATAAACTAATTCCACAAAGTAGCCGGACCATGCCCATTCATTTGCATACCACTCCCCTTCATTTGCATACCAATCCCCTTCATTTGCATACCACGCACCTTCATTTGCATACCACTCGCCTTCATTTGCATACAATGCCCCTTCCTTTGCATACCACGCCCCTTCATTTGCATACCACGCCCCTTAATTTGCATACCACGCACCTTCATTTGCATAAACTCATCCCACAAAGTAGCCGGACCATGCCCATTCATTTGCATACCACTCCCCTTCATTTGCATACCAATCCCCTTCATTTGCAAACCACGCACCTTCATTTGCATACCACTCCCCTTCATTTGCATACCATGCCCCTTCATTTGCATACCACGCCCCTTCATTTGCATACCACACATCTTCATTTGCATAAACTAATCCCACAAAGTTGCCGGAACCATGCCCCTTCATTTGCATACCACTCCCCTTCATTTGCATACCATGCCCCTTCATTTGCATACCATGCCCCTTCATTTGCATACCACGCACCTTCATTTGCATACCACGCACCTTCATTTGCATAAAATAATCCCACAAAGTAGCCGGAACCATGCCCCTTCATTTGCATACCACTCCTCTTCATTTGCATACCACGCCCCTTCATTTGCATACCACGCCCCTTCATTTGCAATTCCACAAAGTAGCCGGAACCATGCCCCTTCATTTGCATACCTCGCCCCTTCATTTGCATACCACGCCCCTTCATTTGCATACCACGCTCCTTCATTTGCATAAACTAATTCCACAAAGTAGCCGGAACCATGCCCCTTCATTTGCATACCACGCCCCTTAATTTGCATACCACGCACCTTCATTTGCATAAACTAATTCCACAAAGTAGCCGGAACCATGCCCCTTAATTTGCATACCACGCCCCTTAATTTGCAATCCCACAAAGTAGCAGAAACATGCCCTTCATTTGCATACCATGTCCCTTCATTTGCATACCACGCACCTTCATTTGCATACCACACACCTTCATTTGCATAAACTAATCCCACAAAGTAGCCGGAACCATGCCCCTTCATTTGCATACCACTCCCCTTCATTTGCATACCACGCACCTTCATTTGCATACCACTCCCCTTCATTTGCATACCATGCCCCTTCATTTGCATACCACGCACCTTCATTTGCATACCACGCACCTTCATTTGCATAAAATAATCCCACAAAGTAGCCGGAACCATGCCCCTTCATTTGCATACCACTCCTCTTCATTTGCATACCACGCCCCTTCATTTGCATACCACGCCCCTTAATTTGCAATTCCACAAAGTAGCCGGAACCATGCCCCTTCATTTGCATACCTCGCCCCTTCATTTGCATACCACGCCCCTTCATTTGCATACCACGCTCCTTCATTTGCATAAACTAATTCCACAAAGTAGCCGGAACCATGCCCCTTCATTTGCATACCACGCCCCTTAATTTGCATACCACGCACCTTCATTTGCATAAACTAATTCCACAAAGTAGCCGGAACCATGCCCCTTAATTTGCATACCACGCCCCTTAATTTGCAATCCCACAAAGTAGCAGAACCATGCCCTTCATTTGCATACCATGCCCCTTCATTTGCATACCATGCCCCTTCATTTGCATACCACGCACCTTCATTTGCATGAACTAATTCCACAAAGTAGCCAGAACCATGCCCCTTCATTTGCATACCATGCCCCTTCATTTGCATACCACGCACCTTCATTTGCATACCACGCACCTTCATTTGCATAAACTAATCCCACAAAGTAGCCGGAACCATGCCCCTTCATTTGCATACCACGCCCCTTAATTTGCATACCACGCACCTTCATTTGCATAAACTAATCCCACAAAGTAGCCGGACCATGCCCATTCATTTGCATACCACTCCCCTTCATTTGCATACCAATCCCCTTCATTTGCATACCACGCACCTTCATTTGCATACCACTCGCCTTCATTTGCATACCATGCCCCTTCATTTGCATACCACGCACCTTCATTTGCATACCACGCACCTTCATTTGCATAAACTAATCCCACAAAGTAGCCGGAACCATGCCCCTTCATTTGCATACAACTCCCCTTCATTTGCATACCATGCCCCTTCATTTGCATACCACGCCCCTTAATTTGCATACCACGCACCTTCATTTGCATAAACTAATCCCACAAAGTAGCCGGACCATGCCCATTCATTTGCATACCACTCCCCTTCATTTGCATACCAATCCCCTTCATTTGCATACCACGCACCTTCATTTGCATACCACTCGCCTTCATTTGCATACAATGCCCCTTCATTTGCATACCACGCCCCTTCATTTGCATACCACGCCCCTTAATTTGCATACCACGCACCTTCATTTGCATAAACTAATCCCACAAAGTAGCCGGACCATGCCCATTCATTTGCATACCACTCCCCTTCATTTGCATACCAATCCCCTTCATTTGCAAACCACGCACCTTCATTTGCATACCACTCCCCTTCATTTGCATACCATGCCCCTTCATTTGCATACCACGCCCCTTCATTTGCATACCACGCATCTTCATTTGCATAAACTAATCCCACAAAGTAGCCGGAACCATGCCCCTTCATTTGCATACCACTCCCCTTCATTTGCATACCATGCCCCTTCATTTGCATACCACTCCCCTTCATTTGCATAAGCCAATCCCACAAAGTAGCCGAAACACGCCCTTCATTTGCATACCACTCCCCTTCATTTGCACACCATGCCCCTTCATTTGCATACCACTCCCCTTCATTTGCATACCACGCACCTTCATTTGCATACCACGCACCTTCATTTGCATAAGGTAATCCCACAAAGTAGCCGGAACCATGCCCCTTCATTTGCATACCACGCACCTTCATTTGCATAAACTAATCCCACAAAGTAGCCGGAACCATGCCCCTTCATTTGCATACCACTCCCCTTCATTTGCATACCACGCACCTTCATTTGCATACCACTCCCCTTCATTTGCATACCATGCCCCTTCATTTGCATACCACGCACCTTCATTTGCATACCACGCACCTTCATTTGCATAAAATAATCCCACAAAGTAGCCGGAACCATGCCCCTTCATTTGCATACCACTCCTCTTCATTTGCATACCACGCCCCTTCATTTGCATACCACGCCCCTTAATTTGCAATTCCACAAAGTAGCCGGAACCATGCCCCTTCATTTGCATACCTCGCCCCTTCATTTGCATACCACGCCCCTTCATTTGCATACCACGCTCCTTCATTTGCATAAACTAATTCCACAAAGTAGCCGGAACCATGCCCCTTCATTTGCATACCACGCCCCTTAATTTGCATACCACGCACCTTCATTTGCATAAACTAATTCCACAAAGTAGCCGGAACCATGCCCCTTAATTTGCATACCACGCCCCTTAATTTGCATACCAATCCCCTTCATTTGCATACCACGCACCTTCATTTGCATACCAATCCTCTTCATTTGCATACCACGCACCTTCATTTGCATACCACGCCCCTTCATTTGCATAAACTAATCCCACAAAGTAGCCGGACCATGCCCATTCATTTGCATACCACTCCCCTTCATTTGCATACCAATCCCCTTCATTTGCAAACCACGCACCTTCATTTGCATACCACTCCCCTTCATTTGCATACCATGCCCCTTCATTTGCATACCACGCCCCTTCATTTGCATACCACGCATCTTCATTTGCATAAACTAATCCCACAAAGTAGCCGGAACCATGCCCCTTAATTTGCATACCACGCCCCTTAATTTGCATACCAATCCCCTTCATTTGCATACCACGCACCTTCATTTGCATACCAATCCTCTTCATTTGCATACCACGCACCTTCATTTGCATACCACGCACCTTCATTTGCATAAACTAATCCCACAAAGTAGCCGGACCATGCCCATTCATTTGCATACCACTCCCCTTCATTTGCATACCAATCCCCTTCATTTGCAAACCACGCACCTTCATTTGCATACCACTCCCCTTCATTTGCATACCATGCCCCTTCATTTGCATACCACGCCCCTTCATTTGCATACCACGCATCTTCATTTGCATAAACTAATCCCACAAAGTAGCCGGAACCATGCCCCTTCATTTGCATACCTCGCCCCTTAATTTGCATACCACGCCCCTTCATTTGCATACCACGCTCCTTCATTTGCATAAACTAATTCCACAAAGTAGCCGGAACCATGCCCCTTCATTTGCATACCACGCCCCTTAATTTGCATACCACGCACCTTCATTTGCATAAACTAATTCCACAAAGTAGCCGGAACCATGCCCCTTAATTTGCATACCACGCCCCTTAATTTGCAATCCCACAAAGTAGCAGAAACATGCCCTTCATTTGCATACCATGCCCCTTCATTTGCATACCACGCACCTTCATTTGCATACCACGCACCTTCATTTGCATAAACTAATTCCACAAAGTAGCCGGAACCATGCCCCTTAATTTGCATACCACGTCCCTTAATTTGCATACCAATCCCCTTCATTTGCATACCAATCCCCTTCATTTGCATACCACGCACCTTCATTTGCATACCACGCCCCTTAATTTGCATACCACGCACCTTCATTTGCATAAACTAATTCCACAAAGTAGCCGGACCATGCCCATTCATTTGCATACCACTCCCCTTCATTTGCATACCAATCCCCTTCATTTGCATACCACGCACCTTCATTTGCATACCACTCGCCTTCATTTGCATACAATGCCCCTTCCTTTGCATACCACGCCCCTTCATTTGCATACCACGCCCCTTAATTTGCATACCACGCACCTTCATTTGCATAAACTCATCCCACAAAGTAGCCGGACCATGCCCATTCATTTGCATACCACTCCCCTTCATTTGCATACCAATCCCCTTCATTTGCAAACCACGCACCTTCATTTGCATACCACTCCCCTTCATTTGCATACCATGCCCCTTCATTTGCATACCACGCCCCTTCATTTGCATACCACACATCTTCATTTGCATAAACTAATCCCACAAAGTTGCCGGAACCATGCCCCTTCATTTGCATACCACTCCCCTTCATTTGCATACCATGCCCCTTCATTTGCATACCATGCCCCTTCATTTGCATACCACGCACCTTCATTTGCATACCACGCACCTTCATTTGCATAAAATAATCCCACAAAGTAGCCGGAACCATGCCCCTTCATTTGCATACCACTCCTCTTCATTTGCATACCACGCCCCTTCATTTGCATACCACGCCCCTTCATTTGCAATTCCACAAAGTAGCCGGAACCATGCCCCTTCATTTGCATACCTCGCCCCTTCATTTGCATACCACGCCCCTTCATTTGCATACCACGCTCCTTCATTTGCATAAACTAATTCCACAAAGTAGCCGGAACCATGCCCCTTCATTTGCATACCACGCCCCTTAATTTGCATACCACGCACCTTCATTTGCATAAACTAATTCCACAAAGTAGCCGGAACCATGCCCCTTAATTTGCATACCACGCCCCTTAATTTGCAATCCCACAAAGTAGCAGAAACATGCCCTTCATTTGCATACCATGTCCCTTCATTTGCATACCACGCACCTTCATTTGCATACCACACACCTTCATTTGCATAAACTAATCCCACAAAGTAGCCGGAACCATGCCCCTTCATTTGCATACCACTCCCCTTCATTTGCATACCACGCACCTTCATTTGCATACCACTCCCCTTCATTTGCATACCATGCCCCTTCATTTGCATACCACGCACCTTCATTTGCATACCACGCACCTTCATTTGCATAAAATAATCCCACAAAGTAGCCGGAACCATGCCCCTTCATTTGCATACCACTCCTCTTCATTTGCATACCACGCCCCTTCATTTGCATACCACGCCCCTTAATTTGCAATTCCACAAAGTAGCCGGAACCATGCCCCTTCATTTGCATACCTCGCCCCTTCATTTGCATACCACGCCCCTTCATTTGCATACCACGCTCCTTCATTTGCATAAACTAATTCCACAAAGTAGCCGGAACCATGCCCCTTCATTTGCATACCACGCCCCTTAATTTGCATACCACGCACCTTCATTTGCATAAACTAATTCCACAAAGTAGCCGGAACCATGCCCCTTAATTTGCATACCACGCCCCTTAATTTGCAATCCCACAAAGTAGCAGAACCATGCCCTTCATTTGCATACCATGCCCCTTCATTTGCATACCATGCCCCTTCATTTGCATACCACGCACCTTCATTTGCATGAACTAATTCCACAAAGTAGCCAGAACCATGCCCCTTCATTTGCATACCATGCCCCTTCATTTGCATACCACGCACCTTCATTTGCATACCACGCACCTTCATTTGCATAAACTAATCCCACAAAGTAGCCGGAACCATGCCCCTTCATTTGCATACCACGCCCCTTAATTTGCATACCACGCACCTTCATTTGCATAAACTAATCCCACAAAGTAGCCGGACCATGCCCATTCATTTGCATACCACTCCCCTTCATTTGCATACCAATCCCCTTCATTTGCATACCACGCACCTTCATTTGCATACCACTCCCCTTCATTTGCATACCATGCCCCTTCATTTGCATACCACGCCCCTTCATTTGCATACCACGCATCTTCATTTGCATAAACTAATCCCACAAAGTAGCCGGAACCATGCCCCTTCATTTGCATACCACTCCCCTTCATTTGCATACCATGCCCCTTCATTTGCATACCATGCCCCTTCATTTGCATACCACGCACCTTCATTTGCATACCACGCACCTTCATTTGCATAAAATAATCCCACAAAGTAGCCGGAACCATGCCCCTTCATTTGCATACCACTCCTCTTCATTTGCATACCACGCCCCTTCATTTGCATACCACGCCCCTTAATTTGCAATTCCACAAAGTAGCCGGAACCATGCCCCTTCATTTGCATACCTCGCCCCTTCATTTGCATACCACGCCCCTTCATTTGCATACCACGCTCCTTCATTTGCATAAACTAATTCCACAAAGTAGCCGGAACCATGCCCCTTCATTTGCATACCACGCCCCTTAATTTGCATACCACGCACCTTCATTTGCATAAACTAATTCCACAAAGTAGCCGGAACCATGCCCCTTAATTTGCATACCACGCCCCTTAATTTGCAATCCCACAAAGTAGCAGAACCATGCCCTTCATTTGCATACCATGCCCCTTCATTTGCATACCATGCCCCTTCATTTGCATACCACGCACCTTCATTTGCATGAACTAATTCCACAAAGTAGCCAGAACCATGCCCCTTCATTTGCATACCATGCCCCTTCATTTGCATACCACGCACCTTCATTTGCATACCACGCACCTTCATTTGCATAAACTAATCCCACAAAGTAGCCGGAACCATGCCCCTTCATTTGCATACCACGCCCCTTAATTTGCATACCACGCACCTTCATTTGCATAAACTAATCCCACAAAGTAGCCGGACCATGCCCATTCATTTGCATACCACTCCCCTTCATTTGCATACCAATCCCCTTCATTTGCATACCACGCACCTTCATTTGCATACCACTCGCCTTCATTTGCATACCATGCCCCTTCATTTGCATACCACGCACCTTCATTTGCATACCACGCACCTTCATTTGCATAAACTAATCCCACAAAGTAGCCGGAACCATGCCCCTTCATTTGCATACAACTCCCCTTCATTTGCATACCATGCCCCTTCATTTGCATACCACGCCCCTTAATTTGCATACCACGCACCTTCATTTGCATAAACTAATCCCACAAAGTAGCCGGACCATGCCCATTCATTTGCATACCACTCCCCTTCATTTGCATACCAATCCCCTTCATTTGCATACCACGCACCTTCATTTGCATACCACTCGCCTTCATTTGCATACAATGCCCCTTCATTTGCATACCACGCCCCTTCATTTGCATACCACGCCCCTTAATTTGCATACCACGCACCTTCATTTGCATAAACTAATCCCACAAAGTAGCCGGACCATGCCCATTCATTTGCATACCACTCCCCTTCATTTGCATACCAATCCCCTTCATTTGCAAACCACGCACCTTCATTTGCATACCACTCCCCTTCATTTGCATACCATGCCCCTTCATTTGCATACCACGCCCCTTCATTTGCATACCACGCATCTTCATTTGCATAAACTAATCCCACAAAGTAGCCGGAACCATGCCCCTTCATTTGCATACCTCGCCCCTTAATTTGCATACCACGCCCCTTCATTTGCATACCACGCTCCTTCATTTGCATAAACTAATTCCACAAAGTAGCCGGAACCATGCCCCTTCATTTGCATACCACGCCCCTTAATTTGCATACCACGCACCTTCATTTGCATAAACTAATTCCACAAAGTAGCCGGAACCATGCCCCTTAATTTGCATACCACGCCCCTTAATTTGCAATCCCACAAAGTAGCAGAAACATGCCCTTCATTTGCATACCATGCCCCTTCATTTGCATACCACGCACCTTCATTTGCATACCACGCACCTTCATTTGCATAAACTAATTCCACAAAGTAGCCGGAACCATGCCCCTTAATTTGCATACCACGTCCCTTAATTTGCATACCAATCCCCTTCATTTGCATACCAATCCCCTTCATTTGCATACCACGCACCTTCATTTGCATACCACGCCCCTTAATTTGCATACCACGCACCTTCATTTGCATAAACTAATTCCACAAAGTAGCCGGACCATGCCCATTCATTTGCATACCACTCCCCTTCATTTGCATACCAATCCCCTTCATTTGCATACCACGCACCTTCATTTGCATACCACTCGCCTTCATTTGCATACAATGCCCCTTCCTTTGCATACCACGCCCCTTCATTTGCATACCACGCCCCTTAATTTGCATACCACGCACCTTCATTTGCATAAACTCATCCCACAAAGTAGCCGGACCATGCCCATTCATTTGCATACCACTCCCCTTCATTTGCATACCAATCCCCTTCATTTGCAAACCACGCACCTTCATTTGCATACCACTCCCCTTCATTTGCATACCATGCCCCTTCATTTGCATACCACGCCCCTTCATTTGCATACCACACATCTTCATTTGCATAAACTAATCCCACAAAGTTGCCGGAACCATGCCCCTTCATTTGCATACCACTCCCCTTCATTTGCATACCATGCCCCTTCATTTGCATACCATGCCCCTTAATTTGCATACCACGCACCTTCATTTGCATACCACGCACCTTCATTTGCATAAAATAATCCCACAAAGTAGCCGGAACCATGCCCCTTCATTTGCATACCACTCCTCTTCATTTGCATACCACGCCCCTTCATTTGCATACCACGCCCCTTCATTTGCAATTCCACAAAGTAGCCGGAACCATGCCCCTTCATTTGCATACCTCGCCCCTTCATTTGCATACCACGCCCCTTCATTTGCATACCACGCTCCTTCATTTGCATAAACTAATTCCACAAAGTAGCCGGAACCATGCCCCTTCATTTGCATACCACGCCCCTTAATTTGCATACCACGCACCTTCATTTGCATAAACTAATTCCACAAAGTAGCCGGAACCATGCCCCTTAATTTGCATACCACGCCCCTTAATTTGCAATCCCACAAAGTAGCAGAAACATGCCCTTCATTTGCATACCATGTCCCTTCATTTGCATACCACGCACCTTCATTTGCATACCACACACCTTCATTTGCATAAACTAATCCCACAAAGTAGCCGGAACCATGCCCCTTCATTTGCATACCACTCCCCTTCATTTGCATACCACGCACCTTCATTTGCATACCACTCCCCTTCATTTGCATACCATGCCCCTTCATTTGCATACCACGCACCTTCATTTGCATACCACGCACCTTCATTTGCATAAAATAATCCCACAAAGTAGCCGGAACCATGCCCCTTCATTTGCATACCACTCCTCTTCATTTGCATACCACGCCCCTTCATTTGCATACCACGCCCCTTAATTTGCAATTCCACAAAGTAGCCGGAACCATGCCCCTTCATTTGCATACCTCGCCCCTTCATTTGCATACCACGCCCCTTCATTTGCATACCACGCTCCTTCATTTGCATAAACTAATTCCACAAAGTAGCCGGAACCATGCCCCTTCATTTGCATACCACGCCCCTTAATTTGCATACCACGCACCTTCATTTGCATAAACTAATTCCACAAAGTAGCCGGAACCATGCCCCTTAATTTGCATACCACGCCCCTTAATTTGCAATCCCACAAAGTAGCAGAACCATGCCCTTCATTTGCATACCATGCCCCTTCATTTGCATACCATGCCCCTTCATTTGCATACCACGCACCTTCATTTGCATGAACTAATTCCACAAAGTAGCCAGAACCATGCCCCTTCATTTGCATACCATGCCCCTTCATTTGCATACCACGCACCTTCATTTGCATACCACGCACCTTCATTTGCATAAACTAATCCCACAAAGTAGCCGGAACCATGCCCCTTCATTTGCATACCACGCCCCTTAATTTGCATACCACGCACCTTCATTTGCATAAACTAATCCCACAAAGTAGCCGGACCATGCCCATTCATTTGCATACCACTCCCCTTCATTTGCATACCAATCCCCTTCATTTGCATACCACGCACCTTCATTTGCATACCACTCGCCTTCATTTGCATACCATGCCCCTTCATTTGCATACCACGCACCTTCATTTGCATACCACGCACCTTCATTTGCATAAACTAATCCCACAAAGTAGCCGGAACCATGCCCCTTCATTTGCATACAACTCCCCTTCATTTGCATACCATGCCCCTTCATTTGCATACCACGCCCCTTAATTTGCATACCACGCACCTTCATTTGCATAAACTAATCCCACAAAGTAGCCGGACCATGCCCATTCATTTGCATACCACTCCCCTTCATTTGCATACCAATCCCCTTCATTTGCATACCACGCACCTTCATTTGCATACCACTCGCCTTCATTTGCATACAATGCCCCTTCATTTGCATACCACGCCCCTTCATTTGCATACCACGCCCCTTAATTTGCATACCACGCACCTTCATTTGCATAAACTAATCCCACAAAGTAGCCGGACCATGCCCATTCATTTGCATACCACTCCCCTTCATTTGCATACCAATCCCCTTCATTTGCAAACCACGCACCTTCATTTGCATACCACTCCCCTTCATTTGCATACCATGCCCCTTCATTTGCATACCACGCCCCTTCATTTGCATACCACGCATCTTCATTTGCATAAACTAATCCCACAAAGTAGCCGGAACCATGCCCCTTCATTTGCATACCACTCCCCTTCATTTGCATACCATGCCCCTTCATTTGCATACCACTCCCCTTCATTTGCATAAGCCAATCCCACAAAGTAGCCGAAACACGCCCTTCATTTGCATACCACTCCCCTTCATTTGCACACCATGCCCCTTCATTTGCATACCACTCCCCTTCATTTGCATACCACGCACCTTCATTTGCATACCACGCACCTTCATTTGCATAAGGTAATCCCACAAAGTAGCCGGAACCATGCCCCTTCATTTGCATACCACGCACCTTCATTTGCATAAACTAATCCCACAAAGTAGCCGGAACCATGCCCCTTCATTTGCATACCACGCCCCTTAATTTGCATACCACGCCCCTTCATTTGCATAAGCCAATCCCACAAAGTAGCAGAAACATGCCCTTCATTTGCATACCACTCCCCTTCATTTGCATACCATGCACCTTCATTTGCATACCACGCACCTTCATTTGCATAAGATAATCCCACAAAGTAGCCGGAACCATGCCCCTTCATTTGCATACCACTCCCCTTCATTTGCATACCATGCCCCTTCATTTGCATAAACTAATCCCACAAAGTAGCCGGAACCACGCCCCTTAATTTGCATACCACACCCCTTCGTTTGCATAAGCACTCCCACAAAGTAGCCGAAACCACTCCCCTTCATTTGCATAAGCCACTCCCACAAAGTAGTCGAAACCACACCCACAAAGCAGGTGGGACGCAGCCCACCACTAATTTGCATAAGCAAAATGTTAGGTGTGTGTGTGTGTGTGTGTGTGTGTGTGTGTGTGTGTGTTAGTAGTAGTAGTAGTAGTAGAAGTAATACAACATAGGCAGGGCTGCACATAATTATTTTGGGCTAGTTCTCAAAGACATGCAAGTTGGTGCGCACAGCGGGCGGGGGAGGGGGGAGGAGGCGGGGGCGGGGGTATGGGGGGGGTCGACGGACGGACGGGTCGACGGTCTCTACACTGCCACAATGTTATGCTGCCCACACAGCCAGATGCAAAAGATACAAAGATGCTAAACTACAGTCACAAACAGTGTGGTCGTTAAGCAGCAGGAGGTTTGTTAGCAGCACTGAAACGTCCTACACAGATTCATTACTCACCTACTGCTGCAGGTTCCATGTTTAAATAAAGTAATTCCAGTGTTGTTCAAGTGACAGATGCATGATGACAGGAGCACCTTAAACTTTGGGAAAGTGTTATAGTAGCTTGTTTACAACTGAAACAGACTTCCTGTGCTCTGACTTCCTCTTCAAAATAAGAGATTAGTCAACACTAGTTTTATTTCTAAGTCTACTTACAGGACATAACATCATATTTGAGTTCCTTTTGAATACCTGTCAGATTCTCTACATATAACTGTCGCACCATGCGCAAATGCGCCTTGCATGCATCTATCTACCGTGCAGAAAACATTTTGACGACGCATGCGCACTGGCACACCAGTTGTGTGCAGGCCTGAACATACGCAATGATGCCTGATCTTCTGACGTCACATCCATAGTTGGTTGACTGGATGGCGTTGTCCTCACCTGGAGATAAATGCCCCCGGAATTATGATCCATCCATCCATCCATCCATCCATCCATCCATCCATCCATCTATTCATTCATTCATTCATTCATTCCCCCCGGAAATAAATAAATAAACAAGGATAATCATCCATCCATGTGTGACAATTGTTTGACACACATCATGTCATGTCATGTCTGTCTATAGCAAGAGGTGGAGGGGGGGGCCGCCAAAGCATATTTTAGACTGATTCAGTATTGACCATATTAAGCCAGGTATCACGGCAGACAGCACTAATATTATAAACAAACGTGAATGGAGCACTGCTGCCAACATAGTACACACGCATATAGTGGCCATACTGGCATACTCACCATAGCCTGGTCAAGGTTTCCCCCTGGTGGACGTGTCATTTCCAACTGTCAGCGCATGGAAAACTAAGGGCTAATAATATATACTATTCTCTGCCTATCGGGACGTAACTCGGAGGGCGCGTCTTAAATACATTTCAATTGTACATTTAGTTGACAAAAAGGTAAAGAGTGATTTATTTTGATTTATCCTCAATCCTCTGTCCGAGGTCACGAATCTTGACTTGTCTCGAACCAGCATCCTCTCACAGCAGAGGCAGCTGCCTGAACCACTGAGCCACCGTGGAATACTCTGAGCCAAGGATTGAGGGTACATTTATCCTCTTGTTTTTTTGGAAACTCAAACCACAGACCACCGGCACACTAGCTAGTTAGAAATATCAATGTCTACTTATATGAATGCATACACAAGTCAATGCATTCCACCAAAGATCCCTCACGTGACGTTAGGGTAGAGTTTGTTTTAACAGTACTTGTGAGGACTCTCTCTCACACACACACACACCAGAGACTGGCAGCTGATTGGCTCATTCAGGGTTGCCAGGTTGGTGGCTGTCTAATGCCTGCTGCATTGTGTGTGTGAACCAGCTACACTGGCATTTAAACACATTCATATTGTAACTGTTGCCAATATAGGTGATATAGCTTTATTCCTAAAAGGTCTAAGTTCATAATGAAGAAGTTCATAATTAAGTCACATTTACGTTTAAAACATTATTTCATGTATTTGTGTCAAGTTGTTGCAATGCTTTTATTTTGAAGAGTCAAAGTCATGTTCCGTGTCTCGTTTGGTCTGCTCATGTAAATTGGGTACACAGGTTTTTTGTGTAAGCAATCAAGCCACAAGCAGCTAGCAGCAGCAGGGTGCAGCAGCTCCGTTTGCACTGGTCACACAAAGAGACTAAGTTACAAGAGACTGTCATAAGAAAGGTTATAAGGACCTAAGACTGAAGAGATTCCCTTCTTTGTTATTTGCACGCAGCCAATGAGGTATTTGTTGTTTGTTTTATGTCTGTATTTTACTTTGGTAAAATGTTTGCATCTACATGCTGTGCATGTCATGTCGTATTTATGTTAATTGTAACGTGCTTGTTTTATTGTATTGTTTATAGTTTTCACGGTGAATTTGGAGGATCCACAAGTCTTCAAATAAATCAGTTTCAAGGAAACCACTTGTGTCTGTCTGTGCTCGGAGGGAGTTACACATATAATATGACAGCACCACACACACACACAGAGGCATTGCCTAAAACACATTAAAACACTCAAACATTCCAGGTGACTAAATGAAAACTATTCAAGGGACTGAAATGAGTGTGTGTGCACACGCGCACATGTGCGTGTGTGTGTGTGTGTGTGTATATGTGCGTGCGCACGCTGTGTGTGTGTGTGTGTGTGTGTGTGTGTGTGTGTGTCTGCGCGCGCGCGTAAATGGTGCATTTATATAGCGCCTTTATCCAAGGCGCTTTACATAGATTGTGCATTACATTCACCCATTCATACACCGATTTCGGCGGAAGCCATGCAAGGTACCAACCAGCACATCGGGAGCAAATTTGGGGTTCAGTGTCTTGCCCAAGGACACTTCGACATGTAGACAGGAGGAGCCGGGATTCCAACCGCCGACCCATGGATCATTGGACGACCTGCTCTACCTCCTGAGCCACAGCCGCCCCATACGCTGTGCGTATGTGTGTCAAGACATTTGATTAGCAACTACACACACCTGTTGCAAGGTCCCCTTTTGGTGTTTTAAACGTTTACTGGGGACCCCCCGGAAATCCCACAAGGGCCCCTGGTGGTCCACAGACCCTGAATTGAGTAGCACTGGTATACATTCTAAACATTTGTATACAGTCAGCTTTTATAAATGTCATTTTAAACGTGAAAACAGACTGTTGCGTGCTGCTGTCTGGTCGTGTGCTTCAAACCATTGTGATGCCGCATTAAACTACTTTTACTGGGGACCCCCTGGACAACCCCCAAGGGCCCCTGGGGGTCACAGGACCCCGAATTGAGAAGCACTGGCATACATTCTAAGCATTTATGCTCAGTTAGCTTTTATAAATGTCACTTTAAACGTGAAAACAGACTGTGCTGCTGTCTAGTCGTGTTCAAACCATTGTGATGTTGCATTACCTACGTTTACTGGTGACCCCCTGGACAACCCCCAATGGCCCCTGGGGGTCACCGGACCCCGAATTGAGAAGCACTGGTATAGATTCTGAACAATTGTATTCAGTCAGCTTTTATAAATGACATTTTAAACGTGAAAACAGTCTCTTGTTATAGATATTATAGTTGTAGTTAAAGTACACAGTGTGAATGGCCCTTAACATAACACCAATGCTGAATAGTACTAGGGAGAACATGATAGTATCCGTCCATAGACTGGCCTCTGGTGACCAGATAGGAGCATTACTGCATCTACATTAAGGACAAGTATACAGCCTACTGTACATCCTCAGGGTTCATTGATATAATCTCTTCACATTTATGTACTCACAGTTTAACCCATTTAGGCCTGACGTCAAAATAAAAAAAATGTCTTTTCTGACAAAAATGATATGTAATTGGCCTCCGACCCCCATCTGAAAATATGTTGTTCCCCCTAGGTCTGCTATTTTTGGGGGCCACTGTCTGTCTGTCTGTCTGTCTGTCTGTCTGTCTGTCTAACAATCTGTCTTGTCTGTCTGTCTAAAATAGCAGATCTACAAGCTCGTAGCGCGGCACCGAGTGCCGCGCTACGAGCTTGTAGATCTGCTATTTTGGGGGCCACTGTCTGTCTGTCTGTCTGTCTGTCTGTCTAACAATCTGTCTGTCTGTCTGTCTGTCTGTCTGTCTGTCTGTCTAACAATCTGTCTTGTCTGTCTGTCTAAAATAGCAGACCTACAAGCTCGTAGCGCGGCACTCGGTGCCGCGCTACGAGCTTGTAGATCTGCTATTTTGGGGGCCACTGTCTGTCTGTCTGTCTGTCTAACAATCTGTCAATCTGTCTGTCTGTCTGTCTGTCTGTCTGTCTGTCTAACAATCTGTCTTGTCTGTCTGTCTAAAATAGCAGATCTACAAGCTCGTAGCGCGGCACTCGGTGCCGCGCTACGAGCTTGTAGGTCTGCTATTTTGGGGGCCACTGTCTGTCTGTCTGTCTGTCTAACAATCTGTCAATCTGTCTGTCTGTCTGTCTGTCTGTCTGTCTGTCTAACAATCTGTCTTGTCTGTCTGTCTAAAATAGCAGATCTACAAGCTCGTCGGTGCCGCGCTACGAGCTTGTAGATCTGCTATTTTGGGGGCCACTGTCTGTCTGTCTGTCTGTCTGTCTAACAATCTGTCTGTCTGTCTGTCTGTCTGTCTGTCTGTCTGTCTAACAATCTGTCTTGTCTGTCTGTCTGTCTGTCTGTCTGTCTGTCTGTCTGTCTGTCTAACAATCTGTCTTGTCTGTCTGTCTAAAATAGCATACCTACAAGCTCGTAGCGCGGCACCGAGTGCCGCGCTACGAGCTTGTAGGTCTGCTATTTTGGGGGCCACTGTCTGTCTAACAATCTGTCTGTCTGTCTGTCTGTCTGTCTGTCTGTCTGTCTGTCTGTCTGTCTGTCTGTCTGTCTAAAATAGCAGACCTACAAGCTCGTAGCGCGCCACTCGGTGGCGCGCTACGAGCTTGTAGATCTGCTATTTTTCAATAGCTAAAGCATAACATAATGCTAACACCAAAAGGGGTTCTCGCCCAAAATGGGTTAAAAGGCGACTGCCAGCATATTTGGACCTTGGCAGCTGTTCTTCATCAGGGCAAAGTGGCGAATATATCCAATGTTATTCCATGTATTTTACGCGCATAACGGGGACACTTTAGTGTGTTGTCGCATTTACCTCGCAGGTTTAATTCATGATTCTATTATCCAATCTATCTCTCTCTTGTTGGACGGCTTCAGAACAACCGACAGCATGCCTTCACCTACAGACTAGTACGGCTCACACAGAACAACCGCCAGCATGCCTTCACCTACAGACCAGTACGGCTCACACAGAACAACCGCCAGCATGCCTTCACCTACAGACCAGTATGGCTCACACAGAACAACCGCCAGCATACCTTCACCTACAGACTAGTACGGCTCACACAGAACAACCGCCAGCATGCCTTCACCTACAGACCAGTATACGGATCACACAGCGTCAAGTTGACGTGCGTCCAGCCAGGGTCGTTGTTCACGCTGTTGACACGCGGCAGCTTTTAAAAAGCGAGTAGGGTTGTTTTTGATCGATGCGGGAGGTAGACGGCTGCACTCTCGAGCACCACTCTGGGGAGCGGCGTGCAGCTCAAACGACAACACTATAGTCAAAGGCTCTGAACTGCATGGTGGAGCGACAGATCTACAAGCTCAAAACACGTTGGGGCACAAAGCCCCAACGTGCTTGAAGACCTGCAGAACAGCAGGCTTAAAGACCTGCTGTTTTTGGTCATGGCCCAAAAAATGGCATCAAAAGAATGCATTCATAAAAAACACTGTCCTAAAATATTGATGTCCTGAAGTGCGTGCGTGCGTGCGTGCGTGCGTGCGTGCGTGCGTGCGTGCGTGCGTGCGTGCGTGCGTGCGTGCGTGCGTGCGTGCGTGCGTGCATACTCGTTCATTATTGAATGTGTGTGTGGGATGCAGACATGCACGTAGGATCTTTATATCCCTCTCCTCTCGCCCGGTCGGTAATTTCCTCTCTTGCTGTCGGTTCGTGAGCTTCCATTTGGTTGCCATTGTGTTCATAACATTGCAATTGACCCAAAAATCATTAAATCAGCCACACGGACGTTGCCATTCACTCATAACAGCATGATTACAACAGGGACATTAATAGGAGGGATTTCAGCCTCTCGGAATTCTGTGAGAGGCAGAACAGAGACCAGATTAGAGCCATTATCAGCATAGCCAGCTGTGGGAAATACATTTACTCAAGTAATGTGCTTAAGTACAATCTTGAGGTACTTTTACTGTACTTGCATGAGTATTTAGATACGTTATATTTATACTTCTATACTCCTTTACCTCTCAGAGGCAAATATTATGCGTATTTACCACACTACAATTATACCGAATCGAGTTACAAGTTACTTTACAGGTTGAGATGAAGGATGCTGATGTTTTGGGGAGGCCTGTTGATTTTTTGGGGAGAGCATGAATAAGACAAACATTAAAAGTCCATAGACTTGGCTGCCACATGACGTCCTGTCTGAAAGGCAGACGTTGGAGGGGCTCTAAGCACCCGTCCAAGAAATAACCACCACACCACTGCATTATGGGTAAAGGCAGACGTTGGAGGGGCTCTAAGCCCCTCCCACCACCACACCACTGCATTATGGGTAAAGGCAGACGTTCCACTGCATTATGGGTAAAGGCAGACGTTGGAGGGGCTCTAAGCACCCGTCCAAGAAATAACCACCACCACACCACTGCATTATGGGTAACCAAGTCAAGCTGCCAGAGCTGCTTATATGGCTTTAAAATGGTAAATAATGGTAAATGGTGCATTTATATAGCGCCTTTATCCAAGCGCCTTTAATTCCCATACATCATGGCGGAGGCGCCTCTCTCTCTCTCTCTCTCTCTCTCTCTCTCTCTCTCTCTCTCTCTCTCTCTCTCTCTCTCTCTCTCTCTCTCTCTCTCTCTCTCTCTCTCTCTCTCTCTCTCTCTCTCTCTCTCTCTCGCGGCGAGGTATTTGGCGCTCTGGCGGTTACAGGAGCTGACGGACGCTCTCCGGGGGGAGGCGGAGCAGCTTTTCGGAGCGGTCATGCACATAAATTCACCATTAATAAATGTCACATCCCTCTGTCGCTGAGATGGAAGGGCGAAAGAGCGGCTGGAGAGAGAGAGCGTGTGTGTGTGTTTGTGTGTGTGTGTGTGGGTGTGTGTGTGTAATGTATGTGCATGTGTGCTTGTGCGTGCGTACGGTGCGTACGTGAGAGACGGGAGACGAGGCGTGAAGCGTTAATGCAGGCAGTCACATTAGGTGAGACACACACACACACACACACACACACACACACACACATCGGATGCAGTGTTGGAAAGTACAGTAACTAAATGTGTCAGAGTGGTTCACAGCCTCAGCCTGATGGCCTAGAAGTCTAATATCTCCCCAAAGACACAGGGATATGCCTTTGGCTTTAGTGATAAGATGTTGGCTTTCCACGCGAGAGGGCCGGTTTAAAGATAAACATCTTGCCCAGTTTAGATTCAGAAAAGACGTGGGCAGGAACTGGTCGGAATAACGTGTTCCTTCCACTCGCTATACGTCCGGCCGGGGAAACTCTCCCCTGTCAGGTGAAAATAAGCAGCTTGGACTCCTCATGCATAGAAGGAAGCATGAGGTCTGTCCCCCCCCCCAGGTTGGCAGAGGAAGTGTAGCGCCCAGGATAACATTAGATAATTGACACTGGGTGAAAAAATGGGTTGCAAAATCGTGGGATAAAAATGTAGGAAAAGAAAAAGAAAGTGGCCGTAAGAAAATAAAAGATACATTGGCAGCCCCTTACCGCTGTACATGCAAATCTATGTTGTAGCCTTTGTTGTTAAAAATGTATGTTGTAAAAAAGATGCCCATAGATTTATTCAGGATAGAGACGTATAGTGCCCAGTGTTTTTGGCCGATTTTGTTTTTAACCCATTTTGGGCGGGAACCCCTTTTCGTGTTAGCATTATGTTATGCTTTAGCTATTGAAAAATAGCAGATCTACAAGCTCATAGCGCGCCACCGAGTGGCGCGCTATGAGCTTGTAGGTCTGCTATTTTTGAAAAATCGAAGAACGACTGACACACATTTTTAGAATCTGATCTCAGGTCAAAATGGGTTAAATGGGCCCCATTAGCAAGTGGGCAAATCGGCCCACCCCTCCGCTCCGCACGTGATGTCTGTGTGTGCACGTGCCTGATATTAACTGGTCACGATAGTATTGGTACTTCTTCTCCGCCACTGATAAGATAAGTTTATGTCCTGTAGCCGTGTGTGTGTGTGTGTGTGTGTGTGTGTGTGTGTGTGTGTGTGTGTGTGTGTGTGTGTGTGTGTGTGTGTGACTCAGTGTGTTCGCTCGATTAGCCACATGTGTGATTGAGCAGGGGATACATACACTTTCATCCTCTCTCTCTCTCTCCCACGCACACGCACACACACACACACACACACACACGCACACGCACACACACACACACACACACACACACACACACACACAGTCTCTTAATTGACAGATATGAGCGTGACAATGTGTGGCTGTGTGGAGACATTCCCGTGAAAGCCTGTCATCTCGTTCTCATAATTCAAAGAGCTGTTACACCTGTTGGTGCTGTGATTGGGCCGTGTGATCAATGGAGACAGAGGGGATTTGCATGCTCTGTCAACCAGGGGGGAGGGGGTAAGGGAGCTGTGCATTCTAACATACATCTGTGTATAATGTCCCCCTTATAGTTATAGCAGCACTGCAGGTTGTTCCAAATCCCATCTATGCGTGCGTGGTATACACACACAGTCACATGATCCCCGCATAAGTAATGGTATTTACAATCAGACCCATGCTCAGCCCTGCACCAAACAATCAAAAGTTACTGGATTGGTTTAACACACTGGGCGCCATTGCCGTAGATGTACGGCAATTGGTCTTGTATAGTGCTTACGATAGATCAAGTCGTAATGCTACTCACATTAGCATTGGGTTGCTAGCTGATGTTGTTAAAAGCAATGGAGCGTGCCGTCTTGAATTTCACGCGCACCCGCGCCCACTATCTGTTTCTTTGAATCGACCATTATCTCTTTATTTCTGGTCAAAACAAGCTTCATTCGACGGCCCATAGCCAACACTGTAATCATCTTTTTATTTGAGGGGCCACGAGGCCAAAATGAGAGGCAACAACGATGGCATTCCTGCCCTGCTCTGTCTACAACGAGCCACGCTAGCACTCAGTGTACATGCTACAGTGACATGATGGCGGTTGGCTTTTAGAGCTACTGTCATGTGGTGCTCATGTCATGTTGCTGTCATGCATTTGTCTCCTCCGTTGGTTGGTGGTAAACGTTAATGGAAGCTGATTTGTAAACTTTCCCCAAATTGAAGCTGTTAATTAGCATTGTTGCCACAGGCTATGGGATCTGGTTGAGCCAGGTGTGGCACGCACATCCACCCTGGGTATGGACAAGTAAAAAACTAAATGTAATCCATTTTTAAAGCCCTATACAAATTATTATTATCATTATTTAATCAGTTTTATAAATGATTAAATTGATTTGATTAGTTATTGCACCGTCTTATTGCCTGTTTTTATCTAGTTTTAGTTGATGACATAAGATTATAGTCGACGATAGCTATACAGATGATATAGTTGACAAAAACATCTTTGGGCGGGCGCTGATGGCATCATAGTGCCTGGTTTTACACATGTTCACATGCTGAAATTAGCCGATCTAGAAGCTCACAACGCGTCAGAGCGACACATTGTGAGCTTGTAGATCTGCTATTTTCAGAGCCCAACCAGACACAAAATGACTTGTCTTATACGTCACTGGATCCACTAGTCTCTCCCTGACATTTTAGTCTAGTTTTCATTTGTTGACAAAGTTATAGTCATTGTATTTAGTCTTAGTTTCGTAGCTTATTCTTATTTAGTTTTCGTCAGTTAAAAAAGGTATAGGACGACGAACATCTTTCGTCATAGTTTCAGTCGATGAACGTAAACACTGACCTCGTTTCGTCTCTCTGTCTCCTCAACAGGACAGGCGACCAAGAAAACGTACGTGAGTTACAACAACCTCATGATCTGACCTGCTTTCTGGACAAAGAAGAAAAAGAAAAGTAAAGCGCTTTATAAAATCCTTTATCTGTGGCCCGAAGGAGGAAGGATTATCGGAACGGACGGATGAAGCACAGAGAGACGAGACTTGACGGAGCGTTGCACAGCGGAGCCTAGCGGAGCGCTAAACGTACCAATGCACTCCAGGACTGTGGACTCGTGTCCAAACCGCCATCACGCTACCATACCATACCCCCCACCTGAGTCCTGAACATGACAAGCACAGGCTTTCTACACAACCTAGCTGTATGGGTTTTATTTGTCCCCATAATTTTTATCCCACGATTTTTTGCAACCCATTTTTCACCCAGTGTCAATTATCTAGTGTAATCCTGGTCGCTATACACTCCCTATGCCAACCTGGGGAGGGCATCGGACTGACCTCATGCTTCCATCAATGCATGAGGAGTCCAAGCTGCTTCTTATCACCTGCCAGAGGGGAGTTTCCCCGGTTGGACGTATAGCACATGGAAGGAACACGTTATTCCAACCAGTTCCTTTTGGCTGTATGGGTTTTAAACAAAACATTCCCCTAAAAAAAGGTAGGCGGGACCCCCACCCCTCACCCCTCCCCTTGCTTTCTGACACAGCCGGTTGATGGACGGACGGATGGACGGACGGTCTATAGGGGGCGACCTTGTCCTTTTTTGGAAAGCCGGTTATTGTTGACTTGTAGTGACCGGATGGACCGCGCACCGACCACGCCGCACAGTGCCGCACAGCGCCGCACAGCGCCGCACAGCGCCACACAACATGGAACAGGACAGAACAAGTGGCTTTGTTTTAAAAAAACAAAACAATTTATTTGATTTGGTTTTGGTTGTTGTTGCTTTATTGAGATGCCATTAAAGCCATATTCTCTTGGAGTTCTTATTAGAAATGATTTATTTTTTATTGTATTATTTATGAAGTGATTTCTTCTTCCGTGTGCCTCTTATTTCTGTTTAAACAGCTGGAGTTGATTTAATTTGACTTAGTAGATGTATTGCTCTCTCTCTCTCTCTGTCTGTCTGTCTGTCTTTCTCTCTATATATCTCTTTCTCTATCTCTCTCTCTCACCAGTCAGTCAGTCAGATGATGATGATGATTATTATTATTATACATACACCAGTGATGGGCATTGTAACTATATTTTTCTTAACAATCAGTGCCGGGATTTCTTTCAAAATAGAGCCTCGGGGTGCCGGGAAGATATGGCTGCTTTTACTCTGTAAGCCCCCCCACTTCCGTTCCGGAAAAAAACCTGGGAGACATATTTTTGCTTGCTTACCTCGCTAAGATTCCGATAAAAGTCGCTGATGATCGCTCGCTTCATATTTTTTGAAGTCAGAAAGGAAGAGCTTAGTATATCCATCTGGTCAAAACCACGGAGAGCTCCCTAGATTACGCGCGCCGAGCCTTTCTTTGTGAACGGTAAACAGGGAAGTGAACGACAACGCGCATGCGCGAAAGAGCAAGGAGTATGGTGCAGAAGGAGAGGCCAACTCCAAAAAAAAAAAGAAAACAATTCAGAATATCTTTCTCTCGGTTGATATCAATGAAAATGCGCCCAGCAACCCGTCGGTTGGATTAGTTATGATGTTCCCACACGTCGTACGGTCTAAATGGGTTAATAGTCGAGGGTATTTCTCATGTTTGGAGTAACAAATGTAGATATTATCCCGGTCTTTGTTGGATTGGCTTTGGATGGAAAAACATGCGATCTGAAGCCCAGACCACACCAATCACTTGCCATGTAACTCGTTTCAAACATGCAACTCCTTGTAAACATGCAACTCCTTGTAAACATGCAACTCCTTGCAAACATGAAACTCCTTGTAAACATGCAAATAGTTGAAACTCCTTGTGACAGAATGGTGCTTTAACTGCACACACAAGCGCCGAGGTGTGCCCAGCTGCAATTTCCAGATTTTCCATAGCTAAAGTTTTTTTGATGTAACGTACACCACAGAGTTTCCGCGACAAGGGTTTTCTAATGCCAATAAAGCTCCTTTGAATGGAATCACTTGCGACGCAATGAGCCGACATGCGCCGACCTGCAACGGGGACATATCAGACCGCTGCGAGGAACGCTACAACGGTTTTGTTGCGTCTGGAAACTGGAATCATTGGTGTGGTTTGAGCTTAACCCATTTAGGCCCGACATCGAAATTTAAAAAAGTGTCTTCTAAATCATGACAGTTTTCCGAAATACCTATGTTTCTATGTGAGTTGTGCTCAATATTTCATGTCAAGAACCCCAAAAATGATATGTATTTGACCGCGGACCCCCATCTGAAAATATGCTGTTCCAGGGACCCCCCCCAGAAGCAAAAAAATAATAGTTAAAACGTTTGCTCTGAAAGAAGATTTGTGCCACATTTTTACGTTTTTTCAAAAATAGCAGATCTACAAGCTCGTAGCGATATGAGCTTGTAAATCTGCTATTTTTCAATTGCTAAAGCATAACATAATGCTTAAAACAGCAAAAGGGGTTCCTGCCGAGAATGGGTGGAGCTTTTACCATCTAGAATCATTGGTGTGGTTTGAGCTTGAGCTGTTACCAACTAGAATCATTGGTGTTGTTTGAGCTTCAACGAGCTGTTACCATCTAGTCGTCGTTGGATTGGCTTTACTTCTGAATGGTAATAATGAGAAGCACAACAGTGTTCACATTGCATGTGCCGATGATGTATGTTTGTTCTCTATTTGATGTGTCGAAACAAAAATATATATAAATGAACAAGAAAAAAAGATAATGATAATACATTCTGAAAATGTTACTGAGCTTCTAAACATCGTTCTGCTGCGGTTTCATTTTGTTCCTCGAACCCCGGTGGTTTTCAACCAGTGGTCCTTAAGGCGGTTCCAGGTGGTCCCCCGCTAAATGATGGATGGAGTTGGTAACCAAATGGACCCTTATAGATCTTTGACTCTCGAGAGCGCAAAAGGAGACTAAATGGACCCTTGTTAAACAACTGCATTACCTACTTTACAAGAAGTCTAAACAATTAGAGAATGTTCTCTTCTAATGGTACCAACATCAATACAGCATGGAATTGTGGACAAAATATTATCCAAAGATAACAACATAAAGTATTGGGTCTGAGAGGCTAAGTGTCATCAAATGGTGGTCCGTGTGGGTCAAATGCCTAATAAAGAATGGACCCTGACATGAAAGGGGTTGAAAACCACTAAATAAAGAATGGACCGTGACATGAACGGGGTTGAAAACCACTGAATAAATAATGGACCCTGACATGAACGGGGTTGAAAACCACTGCTTGAACCGAACCGAAGTCTTGATTTCTGACAGAATATGGCTTTAATCCGTTGTTGAATTGACCCCCATGCCCCACCTCTCTGTATCTTGAAGCATGCATGGTTTTCTATGGTTTCGTACAGGCCTATTATCAATGGTATGTGGAAAGAAAAACATAAAATATCAGAGCAAATCATGCAAGTATGTTGTGATGTCTTTCAAAACTATCGAAATGTAATAAAAGCATAATTTTGTTATCTTTTCTACAATTTAAACACGGCAGGGTATCATAGTCATTTGTGTGTGTGTGTGTGTGTGTGTGTGTGTGTGTGTGTGTGTGTGTGTGTGTGTGTGTGTGTGCGCGTGTGTGCGTGCGTGCGTGCGTGCGTGCGTACGTGCGTGCATGTCACAGGGTGTAGTAGCACTGTTTCTCAACGTAAGGTACTGGGACCACCGGGGGTCCAGGTCCATGGACCCTTTTACAGGTTTGTAACTCTTGAGAGTTCAAATGGATCCAACTTTGGTTGGATTCCATTGTACACTCTCAGAGTTAAATGAACACTGATGATTTTACAATGCAGATCTCTGCCTGCCTGCCTGCCTGCCTGCCTGCCTGCCTGCCTGCCTGTCTGTCTGTCTGTCTGTCTGTCTGTCTGTCTGTCTGTCTGTCAGCCTGTCAGCATGTCTGTCTGCCTCCTGAAATACCAATGGTAAAACATCCACAAACAGAATCGATGTATCCTCGCAGGTCATTATAACGTGTAGGATATTACATGCACTAATACTGTTTTCACCATTGATTAACACATAAAATCATTCACCATGGAACGAACATCCGTTTGTTATGCTCCAATAATTAACAGTGGTGGAAAAAGTACTCCCATGTTTTCCTAAAAGTAAAAGTATCATGAGGGGCGCATGAGCAGACCTGCCGCTGATCCTCATGAGCAGACCTGTCTCTGATCCTCATGAGCAGACCTGTCTCTGATCCTCATGAGCAGACCTGTCTCTGATCCTCATGAGCAGACCTGTCTCTGATCCTCATGAGCAGACCTGGCGCTGATCCTCATGAGCAGACCTGTCTCTGATCCTCATGAGCAGACCTGTCTCTGATCCTCATGAGCAGACCTGTCTCTGATCCTCATGAGCAGACCTGTCTCTGATCCTCATGAGCAGACCTGTCTCTGATCCTCATGAGCAGACCTGTCTCTGATCCTCATGAGCAGACCTGTCTCTGATCCTCATGAGCAGACCTGTCTCTGATCCTCATGAGCAGACCCGTCTCTGATCCTCATGAGCAGACCCGCCTCTGATCCTTATGAGCAGACCTGTCAACGCCTGCGTCACTCGCTTTTTTTTCCCTCCCTGGAAATAAAAACGTCTAGGTTTCCGAGGCTACTCGCTCCCCGTCTGAGCACGACCTTTAGTCTGTTGCTTTGTAGCTTAAGACGTTTAGCTTTGGCGATTATCACATCAAAACAACTTGTCCTTTTCTGGCCTCGGGCATCTTATTTGTTCTTCTGCTTTCACACATGCATGCAGCTAGAAGCCTTTCCCACAGACAGCCTCTTGCATGCAGCTAGACACTGACACAGGCAATTCATTTGGTGGGTGAGAGGCTGCTCTTAATTGGCCATAAGTGGGGTTTTCTTTCAGGAGAGGAAACGACACGTCGACCACACAGAGGGGAGAGGAGAGGAGAGTCTGCTCCCACAGGACACTTCTTCTAGGAGAGAGAGAGAGAGAGAGAGAGAGAGAGAGAGAGAGAGAGAGAGAGAGAGAGGGGTGGACAGACTAGCGCTGGAAACTGACGCCTACTGGTTCATGAGCCCAGTAGAACACGGCTGAGAACACTAACGTCACCAAATTTGGAGCGACGCCCCTCGGTCTGCACTGCTATTGGTTTAACAAAATAAAAGGTTCACTCCCACTGCTGTGCCAGTTTTCCTGGCTTGTTCGCCCAGGCCTTTCCTTCCCCTTTTGAAAACAAAACGCCTGCAGTTTCCGAGGCTACATTTACAAAAAATATTCTAAATCCTCCAGTTTTCTGAAATAAATATTTTCACGATTTTTCAAAAATCAGACCTACAAGCTCGTAGCGCGCCACTCGGTGGCGCGCTATGAGCTTGTAGATCTGCTATTTTTCAATAGCTAAATTATAACAAAATTTAAAACACCAAAAGGTGAACCACACCAATGTAACTACTTGCAGCTGTCATTGGGGATAATGGTTGTGAGTACAGTTGCATGTTGCAAGGAGTTGCGTGGCGAATCATCGGTGCGGTTTGGCCGTTAAGGTTGTAACAATGTAACATGTGCAGAACAGGGTATAGTTCTGCCATCGTCCTTCTGACGAGCGTCATGTGAACCGTGGCTAACACAGTGGGTGATAACGAGACGGTTTGGTCTTTATAGGCATCATCGTCATCATGACTGCAGCACAATCTGCTCTGCTGTTATCTGGGTATTATTATTAGTATTATTTCACAACCAGGTCAGGCTCTCCTGGCCTCGGCTTGTTGTTTGTGGGTGTTTTTTTTTGTCATTATCAGCGGGCTGGTTGGCAGCTTTGGTAATTGTGTGTCCACCACGTCTGTCTCTGCAGTGACTGTGACTGTGAGGAGCATCACAGAGAGATAGAGAGAGAGAGAGAGAGAGAGAGAGAGAGAGCATCAGTGACTGTGAGGACCGCCTTATCCTTATTACAGTTTTAATCAGAGGAAGAACCAACCGTCCACCGTCTTTCTCCCTCTCTGTGTATCTCTCTCTCTGTGTATCTCTCTCTCTCTCTCTCTCTCTCTCTCTCTCTCTCTCTCTCTCTCTCTCTCTCTCTCTCTCTCTCTCTCTCCCTCTCTCCCTCTCTCTTCTTCTCCTCCCAGTTCAATACTTTATCCTGTAATGTAATCTCATACACCCAGATGGTTTATGGTCATTTTGTAAATCATATACCTGGACATCATGAGTGGGAAAACAATCATCGCTGCTCTCGAACGCGTGTACATTTTTCAAATAGTCAAATAAGAAATTAATTGAGGGACAGCATATTTGCTAGTGACACGTATCAAGTGCCTATGGTGCCGTGCCTCGGCTGAATAAACGATGCCTCTCGGATAGTAATGCGAGAGGTGATATTTTATTAACGGGCCCACGTGTGTGCGGAATCAGATTATGCATTTTTCACGACTGGATCGTAGTACGGTACGAGTCCATGCCACAGTAGCCTGAAAGAGACCTAGTATGCTTTCCTGGGCAGAGAGGGGCGGGTCAATCTAGCGCTGGAAACAGACGCTGGCTCCCTATTGGTTCACCAACCTTGAAGGAAGAGACTTTCACGTCAAGAGGCCTCAAGAAAGCGCCTAGTCCAGGCGTCTCCTCTGGGCTTTTAAACAGCTGGTGGATGGAAATGACGCTAGCGTGTGACTTCAACTTGTAGCGCTGTGCAAGGTGAAGCCACGCAGGCGTTCTCTAGGTGTTTTCTTGACGCGGCTGTCTGGTTATATGTATTATACTGTCTGGTGTATGTGTGAGAGATAGAGCGAGATTGAATACAGTTTCAGGGCATGATCTAATCAAGGGGAGAGAGAGAGAGAGAGAGAGAGAGAGAGAGAGAGAGAGAGAGAGAGAGAGAGAGAGAGAGAGAGAGAAAAGCGTTTGAGGACATTTTTTGACAAGGCCCTTTTGGAATGACACTGTCGATTAGCTCACATAAACCATAAAGGACTTTAGCGCTATGCCACATTTCCAGGAGGTCTCTCCCAGGAAAAAAACACATTCTTGAGATCAACGTTTAGCTGTAAATGGCATATGTGTGTTTGTAGGCTTTATGGCTGTCGTGTTGGACATACAGCATACAATCCATGCAGCCCAGCAGGTGCTCTGAGCCTTTGATTAGGCAGCGGCCTGTTATAGAGCAGAGCGGTCTGTTATCAAGAAATAACACACCGCTGAATTCAGCGACTGACCAATCAGAATCAAGCATTCAACCCAAGCGGTGTAATAAATTGAGATTAGTGCTGGCTGTGAAGTGTGATTAGAGAGACCTCTAAGCCCTTTGGTTTTCACCGAGCGAGGCACGACTCATTCTCAACAGCCCCGCCCACACAAGGCCGTTATTTCAAAGAAAAGCAAGCAGTATATACTCTAGAGCAATAAAACCCTGCGTTGGAAAATAAATTAATAGCTGGGATGATGGGAATATGGTGAAAGGCAAATCTTAACCCATTTAGGCCTGACCTCGACATTTAAAAAAAATCTTCTAAATCCTCCAGTTTTCTGAAATAAATATTTTCACGATTTTTCAAAAATAGCAGACCTACAAGCTCGTAGCGCGCCACTCGGTGGCGCGCTATGAGCTTGTAGGTCTGCTATTTTTCAATAGCTAAATTATAACATAATGTTTAAAACACAAAAAGGGGTTCCCGCCCAAAATGGGTTAAAGGTCATGCATACACTGAACAGAAATGATTTCAATTGAATTGAATCTCTTTTTGAAGCAGAAGCACCTGCTTTTGTGTGACTGAGTCCATCATTTTGAGCGACCCTAAATCCTTCAGATTCCTCTCATGGTCCCAGCCGCTGAGGGGCGTACAGTCGGTGCCTCCATCGTGCACGCAGCGCGCTCCAATTGAAATACATGAATTCAAATTGAGAACCGCGGCATTGTGAGCCTCGTTGTCAACGATGATGGCGCGTCTCATTTCTCATCCGTCTGTGAAGTGCAGAGTGCTTCTCCATTTGATTCAACTCTAGCCACAGGCTGCATCAATTATGCATCATTACAATAGAGCTAATGGACTGCTGCACAGTGCAATACTCTCCAGGATGACTTGACTCTAATTCTCCCACGTGTGTGACGTGGTAAGACAAATCTAACTTCAGCCCATTAAGGTAAGGAAACCCCCTCTTTCCGCATGGGCAGCCTGTACGTCTTCTCTGCTCTGAAAGATGACTCTTCAAGTCTATGCTTTCTTATTGTGTCAGAGCGTTGAAGGGGAAATCACACAACAACAACATATTGGTTCATCTCTTCAATAATGCATAGGCTACTGTAAACAGGGTCTCATTATTATTGACTGTTGATTAATTGTCTCACTAGGAGAAATCTGCAAAACGGAAACATTGCGGATGACAAAGGCCTCATAAGACACACTTTGTCTCTTCAGTGTGTCCTGCGTTCTCTGCGTGTCACAAGCTCGCAATTCATTCCAATGGGAGTCATGTACGTGTTTGACGAGACACACTTGTTGTTGTGCACGTGGGGGTTCAACCGCCAACCAATAGGAGAGAAGGGACGTTTTTGATCCCAATGGGTGGAGTTTTGGTTGTAGTGCTAGTGTTCAGTAGTACTGCAGACCGAAGTCAAGTCTCACTCACAGAACAGAACCGGATAGGACTACAACTAAATTAAATGTTATTCAAAAGACAGTGAAAAAAATCAACACTGGCGCGTGTGTCAGCTTGCAAGCCCATCCAACCTATGATGGAGTGTTTTGAGTCTCCCTGTGGGGCTCTGACTGTAGTCCCATGGGTGGTCCCTCATGGCAGAGAACAGAAGGGGCTCATCTATGGATCTAGCAGCCAAGGCCTTCATTGTACAATCACTGACCCATCTGGCCACCATGGGCCAGCGAGCATGCAGGAAAGCATGCAGGAAACAGACACAGTGTGTAAACACCATGTCCAAAATACGTCAGGCTGACTGATCACACAGGCCTAATAGGTGGAAATGAAACGGTGAACATGCAGTGAACTGTCTGTCTGTCTGTCTGTCTGTCTGTCTGTCTGTCTGTCTGTCTGTCTGTCTGTCTGTCTGTCTGTCTGCCTGCCTGCCTGTCTGTCTGTCTGTCTGTCTGTCTGTCTGTCTGCCTGCCTCAGTGCCTGCACCAGGTGAGAAGTGATTGTTGTGGGCTCTCTCCAGCGAGCACACACTAGTTCTCTACTTTTTTGGGCATCTAACTACTTCCACATACTTTGTGCTAGAAATCTAGTTCAAACTTCAACATGTTCAGCTTTATGTAGAACTGCATATTTGGGCAAGAATTTGTGGAACCCCCCCAAAAATAAATAAATAATGAATAAATAAATAAAATAATAATCATTTTCTGATCACATTTTCTGAGACTGTGTACTAGTATCAACACAGAAAAGTTAGAAACCAAAATTCCTTATGCGTAGGCTGCATAGTTATTTTGCATTCTTTGGAGTTAGAATGGTCAGATAATCAGATTACGTTTTAACTGCAATGCCTGAGTCATTGATTTTCACCTTTGTCACAACATTGTTAATTCTACAACTATAGAGCTTTTCATTTTCATGTGATTCTAGAGTGCCACCTACTGGTACTCTAGTCTCTCTCTCTCTCTCTCTCTCTCTCTCTCTCTCTCTCTCTCTCTCTCTCTCTCTCTCTCTCGCCTTTCAAGTCTTGCTCGTTTGAGTTGACTCATGAGCCCAGGTAGGCCTACCTAGCCTAAGGCCGAACTTGAATCCCTCAAACTCTATTCTGTTCAGGAGTTCCTGTGCTTGTTCCACGTTGTCGGAGAGCAGGCTGATGTCGTCCCAGGGCGGCTGCTGGCCATTTGCGTGCTCTACGCATAATATCGTTGTCCTAATATTGGTGCTAATTAACACTTAAAAAGCCAGACCAGGCGGGGAGGAGGGGCTGCTTCAGCTCTGAGCAGATCCACATGGGCACATGCAACCTCGAGGTCCAGGTTGTGAGGTGAGGAAAATTGGATGGCCTTGGTTTATTTTGGTGCACAGGGCTGCTGTGCATATGCCTATAGTCGTCTGCATATAGTCCAGGTCTGTCAGGACTACTACTGTGGGGCGTTGTCTCGACCTCATTGGTGTTAGAGTGAAGCCAAGATCCTGCTCTCGTCCACTGATGGCCTTCCTGAGTGCATCATCCAGGACTATGATGAACATCAGTAGCACACACTTAGGCCTGCCCAGTATTATAATGCAGAGTGCAGTGTGAATTCTAATGTATTGAATGAATCCCAGAATTGCACCGTTATTAACTGTCCAGTGAGTGAGTGAATGAATGAATGAATGAATGAATGAATGAATGAGTTTTCGTGTCTGGCTGCCTTTCACAGCCCATCCCTTATGGGATTATTCAGACACAATTTAAAGTAGACTACAGTCCTGTTCCCAGGGACAAATTAGCCAATGGGCCAGTGGGGCCATGGCCCAGGGGCCCTTGGCTCTCAGGGGCCCTTCGAGGAAATTGTACCATGTGGTACTAGGTTTGCCGCCTTGAAAAGGGTCCTTCATTGGCCATTGATTGTTAAATTTAGGTCAAAAATATGATAAAAACACGGAAAACACGAAAATGTTGCGCGCACGCGTGCTATGGGGGCCCTGCAAAAATTACCGGCCCAGGGGCCCTCTTGGGGGATAATCCGTCCCTGCCTGTTCCAACACACCGACACCAAAATAATAAAGAAAATAAATACAAAATGTATACCTGTGTAGTCCTGTATTTACTGTGCTGCTTCGCTGCTATGATGACTGAATGTTCCCTCAAAAGTTCAGCTCTCTGATCTGAAGTATCCTAATTGTGAAGCACTAGACAGTCATTCTTTAACATGTGGCGACCTCTGCTGGTCACTTTAGACCAGTGGTTTTCAACCCTTCATCAAGGCCCATTTTTTAGGCCTATTCAGCATTTGCGCCATATGGACCACCATGACATTTAGCCTCTCAGACCCAAAACGAAAGGATATTTTGGTCGTTGGATAATATTTTGTCCACACTTCCATGCTGTATTGATGTGTTACCATGTAGTAGTGGAGGAGCAGGGATTGAGCCCAGTCTCCCACTTGGCTGGGTGCTAAACAACATAGGTGAGAGAGCTGCAGCGACGGCTCCAGAAAATTGTGACTGGGGGTGCTATGGGGGGGCTGGCTATTTTAACTCCCGAGAGAGCATAACATGAGACCAAATGCAACCATTTGGTTTCATTTTACACTCTCAAGAGTTAAAGATATCTGTCCCGGCGGTCCATTTGGCTATAGCCTACTTAATTATCGCCTACCTACTCTGCATCATTTAGCTGGGGACCACTTGGAAGGACCACTGGTTGAAAAGCAGTTTGTTTAGACAACAATTAAAGGTGATATAGACAGGTTTTCAGCCAAAATTTAAAATATATATAAATTTTTTGGGCCTTTTCCCCCTCTATCTTTCCCTATATTGTGATGCTGAGGTGTTCTCCTGCAACAGCACACTCTCCCTTTGCCCCCCTCTGGCTGAATGCACTGTTTATATCCACTACAGTTTACTAGACGGGACGTCGGGGGGATTTAAACTTTTAGCCAATTGCAGTGCGAGGCTGTGACGGTGTGTTCAACCCAGCAGTATTATGCGATTTCATTGCAATGTATAATAGTATCCCCATATCTTAGTTTCATCAACATTGTTCATGTGAAATAGTATGTTTATGATTTAATATGTAAGCCTTTTGAAATTATGAGAATCGCTATGTATAGGCATGGTTGGGTGGTGTGAAAACACCAGCAGCCAGCACCCCTAAGAACTCGGAGGATCCTAGAAGTCACAGAACGTCGGACCCCGACCCCCCCATAAAATATCCTGGTTACATCAATATGATCGTTCATGTGGAGTGGGTTGTATGTGCTTATTTGTTGAAATGGTGGAAGTGAGTATTATGCCCTTGCTACACGAGGACGTCGCGGGCTGTTCCCCGCCTAAGTTTGTGAACAATATAAAACTTTACTGCGTCTACATTGCGGTTATGTTAATTATGTACGAATCCAAACCTTGGATTAATTCTTATGAAAACGAGCAGCACGCACAAAGTAAGTGATTCACACATTCAGAGAGAGAGAGAGAGAGAGAGAGAGAGAGAGACTCTCTAGGGCACCGGTATCCATAACTGAGTACAGAGACTCTGGGTGGAGATGGAGAGACAGAAGGACAAAGACAACCATACAGAGTGCTGAACTCTGGGAATTGCTAAATCCTGCATCTACGTCTGTATCTCATAGGAGGCTGTGGGTAGTTCAGAAACCTGTCTACTCACTCTGTGTCTCATAGGAGGGCTGTGGGTAGTTCAGAAACCTGACATCGTTAGGCAGACTTTTTTTAAACAAGACTTTCTTTTACAAAAATGTTTAGATTTGTATTATAAAGTGTTTTCGTCGACTAAAACTAAGACGAAAAATGTTCGTCGACTACCTTTTTCCACTGACGAAAACTAAATGGAAACTGAATGAAAACTAAGCTATGATGACTAAGACTAAATATACTGACAATTTCGTCAACAAATAAAAACGTGGACTAGTGGACAAGAGATCCAGTATAAGGCATGTTACACTTGGTTGCATGCTGAAAATAGCAGATCTACAAGCTTGTAGATCGGCTATTTCCAGCAAGAAATTTGCTGCCAAAAACAACACTGGTGTGTGTGTGTGTCAAGACATTTGATTAGCAGCCAACTACACACACCTGTTGCAAGGTGTCACTGTGAGCTCCTCTCCTCTCCTCTCCTCTCCTCTCTAGACAGACACAAAACAGACCTTTAAAACATTTTTTTTAATGTTAATCTTCGTACACTAGACGTATTCTTCATATTTAGAGCGTGCCGAATCCAATAGCGCCGGTCTTGGCTTTCCACAACGTTTGCAAAGGTCAAAGTTCAGCCAAAAGACTGCAACGGTGACCTTTTGGGCCAAATTCTTTCAAAAATGGGGTGATAGATATTTTTAAAAATATGTAAGAACCTCCAATATCCATATTCAGGACATGCCGAATCCAATGGCGGCGGTCTCGAATTTCCACGACGTTTGCAAAGGTCAAAGGTCAGCCGAAAGACTGCCACGGTGACCTTTGGGCCAAATTCCTTAAAAATGAAGTGATAGATATTTTTTTAAATATGTAACACCCCCGAATATCCATATTCAGGCCATGGCGAATAAAATGGCGTTGGTCTCGATTTTGTGGGACTCTTACAAGCGTCCGATAAAGGGAACTACACTGCAACGCTAGGCCTCGGGTCAGATTTGAGGTTCCCGAGGTCGCAGAAAAAAACACAGACCATCACGACGATCGGCTCGTCGCCGCGATCGCAGAGGTGTCTGGCCCATCCGGAACAGACTTACGATCGTCGGCGTAGGCGCGCGTGAACGTCAAACCTTTGCTTCACTGGAACGCCACGGCGGTGAGGCCTTCCGGGCTGATTTTCGGATATGTTATAGAGCTCCCGGAGACGCACGCGTGGATCTATAGAACGTCCTCGGGCGACCTTTCTAGGAGGCGCGGTCTCGTTTCACTTTTTCAGCCAGGACGCTGTTAGAGTCTATGGGTCTATGACGTGTCTGCATGCACAGAGCCAAAGTGAAGGACGTTTTGTACGACTGTCGGAGGCGTACGTCCGAGACACCGAACCGTTCGTCTCGGCTGGCTCTCCGACATATCCGAACGTCGGACCGTGATATTTCATCGTTGGCGCGTTGGCGCGCGTCAAAGTCGGCAATTTGTAGGCGTTCGTTCGGGGCTACCGCCGCGACCTATGTCCGAAACCTATACGGCTGTGATCAAGGCCGCGACCCGGCCGCGGTGATGGTCTCGGATTTGTTCTGCGACTTTCGCTTCAAAGTCGCACATTTCCAGGCATTCGTGCAAATGAAGGGGTGTGGTATGCAAATGAAGGGGAGTGGTTCCGGCTACTTTGTGGGAGTAGCTTATGCAAATGAAGGGGCATGGTATGCAAATGAAGGGGAGTGGTATGCAAATGAAGGGGCATGGTTCCGGCTACTTTGTGGGATTAGTTCATGCAAATGAAGGTGCGTGGTATGCAAATGAAGGGGCGAGGTATGCAAATGAAGGGGCATGGTTCCGGCTACTTTGTGGGATTGCAAATGAAGGGGCGTGGTATGCAAATTAAGGGGTGTGGTATGCAAATGAAGGGGCGTGGTATGCAAATGAAGAGGAGTGGTATGCAAATGAAGGGGCATGGTTCCGGCTACTTTGTGGGATTATCTTATGCAAATGAAGGTGCGTGGTATGCAAATTAAGGTGCGTGGTATGCAAATGAAGGGGAGTGGTATGCAAATGAAGGGGCATGGTGTGCAAATGAAGGGGAGTGGTATGCAAATGAAGGGCGTGTTTCGGCTACTTTGTGGGAATGGTTTATGCAAATGAAGGGGAGTGGTATGCAAATGAAGGGGCATGGTTCCGGCTACTTTGTGGGATTATTTTATGCAAATGAAGGTGTGTGGTATGCAAATTAAGGGCGTGGTATGCAAATGAAGGGGCATGGTATGCAAATGAAGGGGAGTGGTATGCAAATGAAGGTGCGTGGTATGCAAATGAAGAGGCATGGTTCCGGCTACTTTGTGGGATTAGTTTATGCAAATGAAGGTGCGTGGTATGCAAATTAAGGGGCGTGGTATGCAAATGAAGGGGCATGGTATGCAAATGCAGGGGAGTGGTATGCAAATGAAGAGGCATGGTTCCGGCTACTTTGTGGGATTAGTTTATGCAAATGAAGGTGCGTGGTATGCAAATGAAGGTGCGTGGTATGCAAATGAAGGGGCGTGGTATACAAATGAAGGGGAGTGGTATGCAAATGAAGGGCATGTTTCTGCTACTTTGTGGGATTGGCTTATGCAAATGAAGGGGCGTGGTATGCAAATGAAGGGGCGTGGTATGCAAATGAAGGGGCATGGTTCCGGCTACTTTGTGGGAATAGTTTATGCAAATGAAGGTGCGTGGTATGCAAATGAAGGGGAGTGGTATGCAAATGAAGGGGCATGGTTCTGGCTACTTTGTGGGATTATCTTATGCAAATGAGGGTGCGTGGTATGCAAATTAAGAGGAGTGGTATGCAAATGAAGGGCATGTTTCTGCTACTTTGTGGGATCGGCTTATGCAAATGAAGGGGCATGGTATGCAAATGAAGGGGCATGGTTCCGGCTACTTGTGGGATTAGTTTATGCAAATGAAGGTGCGTGGTATGCAAATTAAGGGCGTGGTATGCAAATGAAGGGGCATGGTATGCAAATGAAGGGGAGTGGTATGCAAATGAAGGTGCGTGGTATGCAAATGAAGGGGATTGGTATGCAAATGAAGGGGAGTGGTATGCAAATGAAGGGGAGTGGTATGCAAATGAAGGGCATGTTTCTGCTACTTTGTGGGATCGGCTTATGCAAATGAAGGGGCGTGGTATGCAAATGAAGGGGCGTGGTATGCAAATGAAGGGGCATGGTTCCGGCTACTTTGTGGGATTAGTTTATGCAAATGAAGGTGCGTGGTATGCAAATGAAGGTGCGTGGTATGCAAATGAAGGGGCAAGGTATGTAAATGAAGGGGCATGGTGTGCAAATGAAGGGGAGTGGTATGCAAATGAAGGGTGTGTTTCGGCTACTATGTGGGATTAGTTTATGCAAATGAAGGTGCGTGGTATGCAAATGAAGGTGTGTGGTATGCAAATGAAGGGGCGAGGTATGTAAATGAAGGGGCATGGTTCCTGCTACTTTGTGGGATTGCAAATGAAGGGGCGTGGTATGCAAATTAAGGGGCGTGTTATGCAAATGAAGGGGCGGGGTAGGCAAATGAAGAGGAGTGGTATGCAAATGAAGGGGCATGGTTCCGGCTACTTTGTGGGATTAGTTTATGCAAATGAAGGTGCGTGGTATGCAAATGAAGGGGCATGGTCCGGCTACTTTGTGGGATTAGTTTATGCAAATGAAGGTGCGTGGTATGCAAATTAAGGGGCGTGGTATGCAAATGAAGGGGCATGGTTCCGGCTACTTTGTGGGATTAGTTTATGCAAATGAAGGTGCGTGGTATGCAAATGAAGGGGCGAGGTATGTAAATGAAGGGGCATGGCTCCGGCTACTTTGTGGGATTGCAAATTAAGGGGCGTGGTATGCAAATTAAGGGGCGTGGTATGCAAATGAAGGGGCGTGGTATGCAAATGAAGAGGAGTGGTATGCAAATGAAGGGGCATGGTTCCGGCTACTTTGTGGGATTAGTTTATGCAAATGAAGGTGCGTAGTATGCAAATGAAGGTGCGTTATATGCAAATGAGGGGGAGTGGTATGCAAATGAAGGGGCATGGTGTGCAAATGAAGGGGAGTGGTATGCAAATGAAGGGCGTGTTTCGGCTACTTTGTGGGATTGGTTTATGCAAATGAAGGGGAGGGGTATGCAAATGAAGGGGCGTGGTATGCAAATGAAGGGGAGTGGTATGCAAATGAAGGGGCATGGTTCCGGCTACTTTGTGGGATTAGTTTATGCAAATGAAGGTGCGTGGTATGCAAATGAAGGGGAGTGGTATGCAAATGAAGGGGCATGGTTCCGGCTACTTTGTGGGATTATTTTATGCAAATGAAGGTGCGTGGTATGCAAATGAAGGTGCGTGGTATGCAAATGAAGGGGAGTGGTATGCAAATTAAGGGCATGTTTCTGCTACTTTGTGGGATCGGCTTATGCAAATGAAGGTGCGTGGTATGCAAATGAAGGGGCGTGGTATGCAAATGAAGGGGCATGGTTCCGGCTACTTTGTGGGATAAGGTTATGCAAATGAAGGTGCGTGGTATGCAAATGAAGGTGTGTGGTATGCAAATGAAGGGGAGTGGTATGCAAATGAAGGGGCATGGTTCCGGCTACTTATTGGCTAATCCCACAAAGTAGCCGTAACCATGCCCCTTCATTTGCATACCACTCCTCTTCATTTGCACACCACACCCCTTCATTTGCATACCACGCCCCTTCATTTGCATACCACGCCCCTTCATTTGCAATCCCACAAAGTAGCAGACACATGCCCTTCATTTGCATACCATGCCCCTTCATTTGCATGCCATGCCCCTTCATTTGCATACCACGCACCTTCATTTGCATACCACGCACCTTCATTTGCATAAAATAATCCCACAAAGTAGCCGGAACCATGCCCCTTCATTTGCATACCACTCCTCTTCATTTGCATACCACGCCCCTTCATTTGCATACCACGCCCCTTCATTTGCAATTCCACAAAGTAGCCGGAACCATGCCCCTTCATTTGCATACCTCGCCCCTTCATTTGCATACCACGCCCCTTCATTTGCATACCACGCTCCTTCATTTGCATAAACTAATTCCACAAAGTAGCCGGAACCATGCCCCTTCATTTGCATACCACGCCCCTTAATTTGCATACCACGCACCTTCATTTGCATAAACTAATTCCACAAAGTAGCCGGAACCATGCCCCTTAATTTGCATACCACGCCCCTTAATTTGCAATCCCACAAAGTAGCAGAAACATGCCCTTCATTTGCATACCATGCCCCTTCATTTGCATACCACGCACCTTCATTTGCATACCACACACCTTCATTTGCATAAACTAATCCCACAAAGTAGCCGGAACCATGCCCCTTCATTTGCATACCACTCCCCTTCATTTGCATACCACGCACCTTCATTTGCATACCACTCCCCTTCATTTGCATACCATGCCCCTTCATTTGCATACCACGCACCTTCATTTGCATACCACGCACCTTCATTTGCATAAAATAATCCCACAAAGTAGCCGGAACCATGCCCCTTCATTTGCATACCACTCCTCTTCATTTGCATACCACGCCCCTTCATTTGCATACCACGCCCCTTAATTTGCAATTCCACAAAGTAGCCGGAACCATGCCCCTTCATTTGCATACCTCGCCCCTTCATTTGCATACCACGCCCCTTCATTTGCATACCACGCTCCTTCATTTGCATAAACTAATTCCACAAAGTAGCCGGAACCATGCCCCTTCATTTGCATACCACGCCCCTTAATTTGCATACCACGCACCTTCATTTGCATAAACTAATTCCACAAAGTAGCCGGAACCATGCCCCTTAATTTGCATACCACGCCCCTTAATTTGCATACCAATCCCCTTCATTTGCATACCACGCACCTTCATTTGCATACCAATCCCCTTCATTTGCATACCACGCACCTTCATTTGCATACCACGCCCCTTAATTTGCATACCACGCACCTTCATTTGCATAAACTAATTCCACAAAGTAGCCGGACCATGCCCATTCATTTGCATACCACTCCCCTTCATTTGCATACCAATCCCCTTCATTTGCATACCACGCACCTTCATTTGCATACCACTCGCCTTCATTTGCATACAATGCCCCTTCCTTTGCATACCACGCCCCTTCATTTGCATACCACGCCCCTTAATTTGCATACCACGCACCTTCATTTGCATAAACTAATCCCACAAAGTAGCCGGACCATGCCCATTCATTTGCATACCACTCCCCTTCATTTGCATACCAATCCCCTTCATTTGCAAACCACGCACCTTCATTTGCATACCACTCCCCTTCATTTGCATACCATGCCCCTTCATTTGCATACCACGCCCCTTCATTTGCATACCACGCATCTTCATTTGCATAAACTAATCCCACAAAGTAGCCGGAACCATGCCCCTTCATTTGCATACCACTCCCCTTCATTTGCATACCATGCCCCTTCATTTGCATACCATGCCCCTTCATTTGCATACCACGCACCTTCATTTGCATACCACGCACCTTCATTTGCATACCACGCCCCTTCATTTGCATACCACGCCCCTTCATTTGCAATTCCACAAAGTAGCCGGAACCATGCCCCTTCATTTGCATACCACGCCCCTTAATTTGCAATCCCACAAAGTAGCAGAAACATGCCCTTCATTTGCATACCATGCCCCTTCATTTGCATACCACGCACCTTCATTTGCATACCACACACCTTCATTTGCATAAACTAATCCCACAAAGTAGCCGGAACCATGCCCCTTCATTTGCATACCACTCCCCTTCATTTGCATACCACGCACCTTCATTTGCATACCACTCCCCTTCATTTGCATACCATGCCCCTTCATTTGCATACCACGCACCTTCATTTGCATACCACGCACCTTCATTTGCATAAAATAATCCCACAAAGTAGCCGGAACCATGCCCCTTCATTTGCATACCACGCCCCTTAATTTGCAATTCCACAAAGTAGCAGACACATGCCCTTCATTTGCATACCATGCCCCTTCATTTGCATACCATGCCCCTTCATTTGCATACCACGCACCTTCATTTGCATAAAATAATCCCACAAAGTAGCCGGAACCATGCCCCTTCATTTGCATACCACTCCTCTTCATTTGCATACCACGCCCCTTCATTTGCATACCACGCCCCTTCATTTGCAATTCCACAAAGTAGCCGGAACCATGCCCCTTCATTTGCATACCTCGCCCCTTCATTTGCATACCACGCCCCTTCATTTGCATACCACGCTCCTTCATTTGCATAAACTAATTCCACAAAGTAGCCGGAACCATGCCCCTTCATTTGCATACCACGCCCCTTAATTTGCATACCACGCACCTTCATTTGCATAAACTAATTCCACAAAGTAGCCGGAACCATGCCCCTTAATTTGCATACCACGCCCCTTAATTTGCAATCCCACAAAGTAGCAGAAACATGCCCTTCATTTGCATACCATGCCCCTTCATTTGCATACCACGCACCTTCATTTGCATACCACACACCTTCATTTGCATAAACTAATCCCACAAAGTAGCCGGAACCATGCCCCTTCATTTGCATACCACTCCCCTTCATTTGCATACCACGCACCTTCATTTGCATACCACTCCCCTTCATTTGCATACCATGCCCCTTCATTTGCATACCACGCACCTTCATTTGCATACCACGCACCTTCATTTGCATAAAATAATCCCACAAAGTAGCCGGAACCATGCCCCTTCATTTGCATACCACTCCTCTTCATTTGCATACCACGCCCCTTCATTTGCATACCACGCCCCTTAATTTGCAATTCCACAAAGTAGCCGGAACCATGCCCCTTCATTTGCATACCTCGCCCCTTCATTTGCATACCACGTCCCTTCATTTGCATACCACGCTCCTTCATTTGCATAAACTAATTCCACAAAGTAGCCGGAACCATGCCCCTTCATTTGCATACCACGCCCCTTAATTTGCATACCACGCACCTTCATTTGCATAAACTAATTCCACAAAGTAGCCGGAACCATGCCCCTTAATTTGCATACCACGCCCCTTAATTTGCATACCAATCCCCTTCATTTGCATACCACGCACCTTCATTTGCATACCAATCCCCTTCATTTGCATACCACGCACCTTCATTTGCATACCACGCCCCTTAATTTGCATACCACGCACCTTCATTTGCATAAACTAATTCCACAAAGTAGCCGGACCATGCCCATTCATTTGCATACCACTCCCCTTCATTTGCATACCAATCCCCTTCATTTGCATACCACGCACCTTCATTTGCATACCACTCGCCTTCATTTGCATACAATGCCCCTTCCTTTGCATACCACGCCCCTTCATTTGCATACCACGCCCCTTAATTTGCATACCACGCACCTTCATTTGCATAAACTAATCCCACAAAGTAGCCGGACCATGCCCATTCATTTGCATACCACTCCCCTTCATTTGCATACCAATCCCCTTCATTTGCAAACCACGCACCTTCATTTGCATACCACTCCCCTTCATTTGCATACCATGCCCCTTCATTTGCATACCACGCCCCTTCATTTGCATACCACGCATCTTCATTTGCATAAACTAATCCCACAAAGTAGCCGGAACCATGCCCCTTCATTTGCATACCACTCCCCTTCATTTGCATACCATGCCCCTTCATTTGCATACCATGCCCCTTCATTTGCATACCACGCACCTTCATTTGCATACCACGCACCTTCATTTGCATAAAATAATCCCACAAAGTAGCCGGAACCATGCCCCTTCATTTGCATACCACTCCTCTTCATTTGCATACCACGCCCCTTCATTTGCATACCACGCCCCTTCATTTGCAATTCCACAAAGTAGCCGGAACCATGCCCCTTCATTTGCATACCTCGCCCCTTCATTTGCATACCACGCCCCTTCATTTGCATACCACGCTCCTTCATTTGCATAAACTAATTCCACAAAGTAGCCGGAACCATGCCCCTTCATTTGCATACCACGCCCCTTAATTTGCATACCACGCACCTTCATTTGCATAAACTAATTCCACAAAGTAGCCGGAACCATGCCCCTTAATTTGCATACCACGCCCCTTAATTTGCATACCAATCCCCTTCATTTGCATACCACGCACCTTCATTTGCATACCAATCCCCTTCATTTGCATACCACGCACCTTCATTTGCATACCACGCCCCTTAATTTGCATACCACGCACCTTCATTTGCATAAACTAATTCCACAAAGTAGCCGGACCATGCCCATTCATTTGCATACCACTCCCCTTCATTTGCATACCAATCCCCTTCATTTGCATACCACGCACCTTCATTTGCATACCACTCGCCTTCATTTGCATACAATGCCCCTTCCTTTGCATACCACGCCCCTTCATTTGCATACCACGCCCCTTAATTTGCATACCACGCACCTTCATTTGCATAAACTAATCCCACAAAGTAGCCGGACCATGCCCATTCATTTGCATACCACTCCCCTTCATTTGCATACCAATCCCCTTCATTTGCAAACCACGCACCTTCATTTGCATACCACTCCCCTTCATTTGCATACCATGCCCCTTCATTTGCATACCACGCCCCTTCATTTGCATACCACGCATCTTCATTTGCATAAACTAATCCCACAAAGTAGCCGGAACCATGCCCCTTCATTTGCATACCACTCCCCTTCATTTGCATACCATGCCCCTTCATTTGCATACCATGCCCCTTCATTTGCATACCACGCACCTTCATTTGCATACCACGCACCTTCATTTGCATAAAATAATCCCACAAAGTAGCCGGAACCATGCCCCTTCATTTGCATACCACTCCTCTTCATTTGCATACCACGCCCCTTCATTTGCATACCACGCCCCTTCATTTGCAATTCCACAAAGTAGCCGGAACCATGCCCCTTCATTTGCATACCTCGCCCCTTCATTTGCATACCACGCCCCTTCATTTGCATACCACGCTCCTTCATTTGCATAAACTAATTCCACAAAGTAGCCGGAACCATGCCCCTTCATTTGCATACCACGCACCTTCATTTGCATACCACGCACCTTCATTTGCATAAACTAATTCCACAAAGTAGCCGGAACCATGCCCCTTAATTTGCATACCACGCCCCTTAATTTGCATACCAATCCCCTTCATTTGCATACCAATCCCCTTCATTTGCATACCACGCACCTTCATTTGCATACCACGCCCCTTAATTTGCATACCACGCACCTTCATTTGCATAAACTAATTCCACAAAGTAGCCGGACCATGCCCATTCATTTGCATACCACTCCCCTTCATTTGCATACCAATCCCCTTCATTTGCATACCACGCACCTTCATTTGCATACCACTCGCCTTCATTTGCATACAATGCCCCTTCCTTTGCATACCACGCCCCTTCATTTGCATACCACGCCCCTTAATTTGCATACCACGCACCTTCATTTGCATAAACTAATCCCACAAAGTAGCCGGACCATGCCCATTCATTTGCATACCACTCCCCTTCATTTGCATACCAATCCCCTTCATTTGCAAACCACGCACCTTCATTTGCATACCACTCCCCTTCATTTGCATACCATGCCCCTTCATTTGCATACCACGCCCCTTCATTTGCATACCACGCATCTTCATTTGCATAAACTAATCCCACAAAGTAGCCGGAACCATGCCCCTTCATTTGCATACCACTCCCCTTCATTTGCATACCATGCCCCTTCATTTGCATACCATGCCCCTTCATTTGCATACCACGCACCTTCATTTGCATACCACGCACCTTCATTTGCATAAAATAATCCCACAAAGTAGCCGGAACCATGCCCCTTCATTTGCATACCACTCCTCTTCATTTGCATACCACGCCCCTTCATTTGCATACCACGCCCCTTCATTTGCAATTCCACAAAGTAGCCGGAACCATGCCCCTTAATTTGCATACCACGCCCCTTAATTTGCAATCCCACAAAGTAGCAGAAACATGCCCTTCATTTGCATACCATGCCCCTTCATTTGCATACCACGCACCTTCATTTGCATACCACACACCTTCATTTGCATAAACTAATCCCACAAAGTAGCCGGAACCATGCCCCTTCATTTGCATACCACTCCCCTTCATTTGCATACCACGCACCTTCATTTGCATACCACTCCCCTTCATTTGCATACCATGCCCCTTCATTTGCATACCACGCACCTTCATTTGCATACCACGCACCTTCATTTGCATAAAATAATCCCACAAAGTAGCCGGAACCATGCCCCTTCATTTGCATACCACTCCTCTTCATTTGCATACCACGCCCCTTCATTTGCATACCACGCCCCTTAATTTGCAATTCCACAAAGTAGCCGGAACCATGCCCCTTCATTTGCATACCTCGCCCCTTCATTTGCATACCACGCCCCTTCATTTGCATACCACGCTCCTTCATTTGCATAAACTAATTCCACAAAGTAGCCGGAACCATGCCCCTTCATTTGCATACCACGCCCCTTAATTTGCATACCACGCACCTTCATTTGCATAAACTAATTCCACAAAGTAGCCGGAACCATGCCCCTTAATTTGCATACCACGCCCCTTAATTTGCATACCAATCCCCTTCATTTGCATACCACGCACCTTCATTTGCATACCAATCCTCTTCATTTGCATACCACGCACCTTCATTTGCATACCACGCCCCTTCATTTGCATAAACTAATCCCACAAAGTAGCCGGACCATGCCCATTCATTTGCATACCACTCCCCTTCATTTGCATACCAATCCCCTTCATTTGCAAACCACGCACCTTCATTTGCATACCACTCCCCTTCATTTGCATACCATGCCCCTTCATTTGCATACCACGCCCCTTCATTTGCATACCACGCATCTTCATTTGCATAAACTAATCCCACAAAGTAGCCGGAACCATGCCCCTTAATTTGCATACCACGCCCCTTAATTTGCATACCAATCCCCTTCATTTGCATACCACGCACCTTCATTTGCATACCAATCCTCTTCATTTGCATACCACGCACCTTCATTTGCATACCACGCACCTTCATTTGCATAAACTAATCCCACAAAGTAGCCGGACCATGCCCATTCATTTGCATACCACTCCCCTTCATTTGCATACCAATCCCCTTCATTTGCAAACCACGCACCTTCATTTGCATACCACTCCCCTTCATTTGCATACCATGCCCCTTCATTTGCATACCACGCCCCTTCATTTGCATACCACGCATCTTCATTTGCATAAACTAATCCCACAAAGTAGCCGGAACCATGCCCCTTCATTTGCATACCTCGCCCCTTAATTTGCATACCACGCCCCTTCATTTGCATACCACGCTCCTTCATTTGCATAAACTAATTCCACAAAGTAGCCGGAACCATGCCCCTTCATTTGCATACCACGCCCCTTAATTTGCATACCACGCACCTTCATTTGCATAAACTAATTCCACAAAGTAGCCGGAACCATGCCCCTTAATTTGCATACCACGCCCCTTAATTTGCAATCCCACAAAGTAGCAGAAACATGCCCTTCATTTGCATACCATGCCCCTTCATTTGCATACCACGCACCTTCATTTGCATACCACGCACCTTCATTTGCATAAACTAATTCCACAAAGTAGCCGGAACCATGCCCCTTAATTTGCATACCACGTCCCTTAATTTGCATACCAATCCCCTTCATTTGCATACCAATCCCCTTCATTTGCATACCACGCACCTTCATTTGCATACCACGCCCCTTAATTTGCATACCACGCACCTTCATTTGCATAAACTAATTCCACAAAGTAGCCGGACCATGCCCATTCATTTGCATACCACTCCCCTTCATTTGCATACCAATCCCCTTCATTTGCATACCACGCACCTTCATTTGCATACCACTCGCCTTCATTTGCATACAATGCCCCTTCCTTTGCATACCACGCCCCTTCATTTGCATACCACGCCCCTTAATTTGCATACCACGCACCTTCATTTGCATAAACTCATCCCACAAAGTAGCCGGACCATGCCCATTCATTTGCATACCACTCCCCTTCATTTGCATACCAATCCCCTTCATTTGCAAACCACGCACCTTCATTTGCATACCACTCCCCTTCATTTGCATACCATGCCCCTTCATTTGCATACCACGCCCCTTCATTTGCATACCACACATCTTCATTTGCATAAACTAATCCCACAAAGTTGCCGGAACCATGCCCCTTCATTTGCATACCACTCCCCTTCATTTGCATACCATGCCCCTTCATTTGCATACCATGCCCCTTCATTTGCATACCACGCACCTTCATTTGCATACCACGCACCTTCATTTGCATAAAATAATCCCACAAAGTAGCCGGAACCATGCCCCTTCATTTGCATACCACTCCTCTTCATTTGCATACCACGCCCCTTCATTTGCATACCACGCCCCTTCATTTGCAATTCCACAAAGTAGCCGGAACCATGCCCCTTCATTTGCATACCTCGCCCCTTCATTTGCATACCACGCCCCTTCATTTGCATACCACGCTCCTTCATTTGCATAAACTAATTCCACAAAGTAGCCGGAACCATGCCCCTTCATTTGCATACCACGCCCCTTAATTTGCATACCACGCACCTTCATTTGCATAAACTAATTCCACAAAGTAGCCGGAACCATGCCCCTTAATTTGCATACCACGCCCCTTAATTTGCAATCCCACAAAGTAGCAGAAACATGCCCTTCATTTGCATACCATGTCCCTTCATTTGCATACCACGCACCTTCATTTGCATACCACACACCTTCATTTGCATAAACTAATCCCACAAAGTAGCCGGAACCATGCCCCTTCATTTGCATACCACTCCCCTTCATTTGCATACCACGCACCTTCATTTGCATACCACTCCCCTTCATTTGCATACCATGCCCCTTCATTTGCATACCACGCACCTTCATTTGCATACCACGCACCTTCATTTGCATAAAATAATCCCACAAAGTAGCCGGAACCATGCCCCTTCATTTGCATACCACTCCTCTTCATTTGCATACCACGCCCCTTCATTTGCATACCACGCCCCTTAATTTGCAATTCCACAAAGTAGCCGGAACCATGCCCCTTCATTTGCATACCTCGCCCCTTCATTTGCATACCACGCCCCTTCATTTGCATACCACGCTCCTTCATTTGCATAAACTAATTCCACAAAGTAGCCGGAACCATGCCCCTTCATTTGCATACCACGCCCCTTAATTTGCATACCACGCACCTTCATTTGCATAAACTAATTCCACAAAGTAGCCGGAACCATGCCCCTTAATTTGCATACCACGCCCCTTAATTTGCAATCCCACAAAGTAGCAGAACCATGCCCTTCATTTGCATACCATGCCCCTTCATTTGCATACCATGCCCCTTCATTTGCATACCACGCACCTTCATTTGCATGAACTAATTCCACAAAGTAGCCAGAACCATGCCCCTTCATTTGCATACCATGCCCCTTCATTTGCATACCACGCACCTTCATTTGCATACCACGCACCTTCATTTGCATAAACTAATCCCACAAAGTAGCCGGAACCATGCCCCTTCATTTGCATACCACGCCCCTTAATTTGCATACCACGCACCTTCATTTGCATAAACTAATCCCACAAAGTAGCCGGACCATGCCCATTCATTTGCATACCACTCCCCTTCATTTGCATACCAATCCCCTTCATTTGCATACCACGCACCTTCATTTGCATACCACTCCCCTTCATTTGCATACCATGCCCCTTCATTTGCATACCACGCCCCTTCATTTGCATACCACGCATCTTCATTTGCATAAACTAATCCCACAAAGTAGCCGGAACCATGCCCCTTCATTTGCATACCACTCCCCTTCATTTGCATACCATGCCCCTTCATTTGCATACCATGCCCCTTCATTTGCATACCACGCACCTTCATTTGCATACCACGCACCTTCATTTGCATAAAATAATCCCACAAAGTAGCCGGAACCATGCCCCTTCATTTGCATACCACTCCTCTTCATTTGCATACCACGCCCCTTCATTTGCATACCACGCCCCTTCATTTGCAATTCCACAAAGTAGCCGGAACCATGCCCCTTAATTTGCATACCACGCCCCTTAATTTGCAATCCCACAAAGTAGCAGAAACATGCCCTTCATTTGCATACCATGCCCCTTCATTTGCATACCACGCACCTTCATTTGCATACCACACACCTTCATTTGCATAAACTAATCCCACAAAGTAGCCGGAACCATGCCCCTTCATTTGCATACCACTCCCCTTCATTTGCATACCACGCACCTTCATTTGCATACCACTCCCCTTCATTTGCATACCATGCCCCTTCATTTGCATACCACGCACCTTCATTTGCATACCACGCACCTTCATTTGCATAAAATAATCCCACAAAGTAGCCGGAACCATGCCCCTTCATTTGCATACCACTCCTCTTCATTTGCATACCACGCCCCTTCATTTGCATACCACGCCCCTTAATTTGCAATTCCACAAAGTAGCCGGAACCATGCCCCTTCATTTGCATACCTCGCCCCTTCATTTGCATACCACGCCCCTTCATTTGCATACCACGCTCCTTCATTTGCATAAACTAATTCCACAAAGTAGCCGGAACCATGCCCCTTCATTTGCATACCACGCCCCTTAATTTGCATACCACGCACCTTCATTTGCATAAACTAATTCCACAAAGTAGCCGGAACCATGCCCCTTAATTTGCATACCACGCCCCTTAATTTGCATACCAATCCCCTTCATTTGCATACCACGCACCTTCATTTGCATACCAATCCTCTTCATTTGCATACCACGCACCTTCATTTGCATACCACGCCCCTTCATTTGCATAAACTAATCCCACAAAGTAGCCGGACCATGCCCATTCATTTGCATACCACTCCCCTTCATTTGCATACCAATCCCCTTCATTTGCAAACCACGCACCTTCATTTGCATACCACTCCCCTTCATTTGCATACCATGCCCCTTCATTTGCATACCACGCCCCTTCATTTGCATACCACGCATCTTCATTTGCATAAACTAATCCCACAAAGTAGCCGGAACCATGCCCCTTAATTTGCATACCACGCCCCTTAATTTGCATACCAATCCCCTTCATTTGCATACCACGCACCTTCATTTGCATACCAATCCTCTTCATTTGCATACCACGCACCTTCATTTGCATACCACGCACCTTCATTTGCATAAACTAATCCCACAAAGTAGCCGGACCATGCCCATTCATTTGCATACCACTCCCCTTCATTTGCATACCAATCCCCTTCATTTGCAAACCACGCACCTTCATTTGCATACCACTCCCCTTCATTTGCATACCATGCCCCTTCATTTGCATACCACGCCCCTTCATTTGCATACCACGCATCTTCATTTGCATAAACTAATCCCACAAAGTAGCCGGAACCATGCCCCTTCATTTGCATACCTCGCCCCTTAATTTGCATACCACGCCCCTTCATTTGCATACCACGCTCCTTCATTTGCATAAACTAATTCCACAAAGTAGCCGGAACCATGCCCCTTCATTTGCATACCACGCCCCTTAATTTGCATACCACGCACCTTCATTTGCATAAACTAATTCCACAAAGTAGCCGGAACCATGCCCCTTAATTTGCATACCACGCCCCTTAATTTGCAATCCCACAAAGTAGCAGAAACATGCCCTTCATTTGCATACCATGCCCCTTCATTTGCATACCACGCACCTTCATTTGCATACCACGCACCTTCATTTGCATAAACTAATTCCACAAAGTAGCCGGAACCATGCCCCTTAATTTGCATACCACGTCCCTTAATTTGCATACCAATCCCCTTCATTTGCATACCAATCCCCTTCATTTGCATACCACGCACCTTCATTTGCATACCACGCCCCTTAATTTGCATACCACGCACCTTCATTTGCATAAACTAATTCCACAAAGTAGCCGGACCATGCCCATTCATTTGCATACCACTCCCCTTCATTTGCATACCAATCCCCTTCATTTGCATACCACGCACCTTCATTTGCATACCACTCGCCTTCATTTGCATACAATGCCCCTTCCTTTGCATACCACGCCCCTTCATTTGCATACCACGCCCCTTAATTTGCATACCACGCACCTTCATTTGCATAAACTCATCCCACAAAGTAGCCGGACCATGCCCATTCATTTGCATACCACTCCCCTTCATTTGCATACCAATCCCCTTCATTTGCAAACCACGCACCTTCATTTGCATACCACTCCCCTTCATTTGCATACCATGCCCCTTCATTTGCATACCACGCCCCTTCATTTGCATACCACACATCTTCATTTGCATAAACTAATCCCACAAAGTTGCCGGAACCATGCCCCTTCATTTGCATACCACTCCCCTTCATTTGCATACCATGCCCCTTCATTTGCATACCATGCCCCTTCATTTGCATACCACGCACCTTCATTTGCATACCACGCACCTTCATTTGCATAAAATAATCCCACAAAGTAGCCGGAACCATGCCCCTTCATTTGCATACCACTCCTCTTCATTTGCATACCACGCCCCTTCATTTGCATACCACGCCCCTTCATTTGCAATTCCACAAAGTAGCCGGAACCATGCCCCTTCATTTGCATACCTCGCCCCTTCATTTGCATACCACGCCCCTTCATTTGCATACCACGCTCCTTCATTTGCATAAACTAATTCCACAAAGTAGCCGGAACCATGCCCCTTCATTTGCATACCACGCCCCTTAATTTGCATACCACGCACCTTCATTTGCATAAACTAATTCCACAAAGTAGCCGGAACCATGCCCCTTAATTTGCATACCACGCCCCTTAATTTGCAATCCCACAAAGTAGCAGAAACATGCCCTTCATTTGCATACCATGTCCCTTCATTTGCATACCACGCACCTTCATTTGCATACCACACACCTTCATTTGCATAAACTAATCCCACAAAGTAGCCGGAACCATGCCCCTTCATTTGCATACCACTCCCCTTCATTTGCATACCACTCCCCTTCATTTGCATACCACTCCCCTTCATTTGCATACCATGCCCCTTCATTTGCATACCACGCACCTTCATTTGCATACCACGCACCTTCATTTGCATAAAATAATCCCACAAAGTAGCCGGAACCATGCCCCTTCATTTGCATACCACTCCTCTTCATTTGCATACCACGCCCCTTCATTTGCATACCACGCCCCTTAATTTGCAATTCCACAAAGTAGCCGGAACCATGCCCCTTCATTTGCATACCTCGCCCCTTCATTTGCATACCACGCCCCTTCATTTGCATACCACGCTCCTTCATTTGCATAAACTAATTCCACAAAGTAGCCGGAACCATGCCCCTTCATTTGCATACCACGCCCCTTAATTTGCATACCACGCACCTTCATTTGCATAAACTAATTCCACAAAGTAGCCGGAACCATGCCCCTTAATTTGCATACCACGCCCCTTAATTTGCAATCCCACAAAGTAGCAGAACCATGCCCTTCATTTGCATACCATGCCCCTTCATTTGCATACCATGCCCCTTCATTTGCATACCACGCACCTTCATTTGCATGAACTAATTCCACAAAGTAGCCAGAACCATGCCCCTTCATTTGCATACCATGCCCCTTCATTTGCATACCACGCACCTTCATTTGCATACCACGCACCTTCATTTGCATAAACTAATCCCACAAAGTAGCCGGAACCATGCCCCTTCATTTGCATACCACGCCCCTTAATTTGCATACCACGCACCTTCATTTGCATAAACTAATCCCACAAAGTAGCCGGACCATGCCCATTCATTTGCATACCACTCCCCTTCATTTGCATACCAATCCCCTTCATTTGCATACCACGCACCTTCATTTGCATACCACTCGCCTTCATTTGCATACCATGCCCCTTCATTTGCATACCACGCACCTTCATTTGCATACCACGCACCTTCATTTGCATAAACTAATCCCACAAAGTAGCCGGAACCATGCCCCTTCATTTGCATACAACTCCCCTTCATTTGCATACCATGCCCCTTCATTTGCATACCACGCCCCTTAATTTGCATACCACGCACCTTCATTTGCATAAACTAATCCCACAAAGTAGCCGGACCATGCCCATTCATTTGCATACCACTCCCCTTCATTTGCATACCAATCCCCTTCATTTGCATACCACGCACCTTCATTTGCATACCACTCGCCTTCATTTGCATACAATGCCCCTTCATTTGCATACCACGCCCCTTCATTTGCATACCACGCCCCTTAATTTGCATACCACGCACCTTCATTTGCATAAACTAATCCCACAAAGTAGCCGGACCATGCCCATTCATTTGCATACCACTCCCCTTCATTTGCATACCAATCCCCTTCATTTGCAAACCACGCACCTTCATTTGCATACCACTCCCCTTCATTTGCATACCATGCCCCTTCATTTGCATACCACGCCCCTTCATTTGCATACCACGCATCTTCATTTGCATAAACTAATCCCACAAAGTAGCCGGAACCATGCCCCTTCATTTGCATACCACTCCCCTTCATTTGCATACCATGCCCCTTCATTTGCATACCACTCCCCTTCATTTGCATAAGCCAATCCCACAAAGTAGCCGAAACACGCCCTTCATTTGCATACCACTCCCCTTCATTTGCACACCATGCCCCTTCATTTGCATACCACTCCCCTTCATTTGCATACCACGCACCTTCATTTGCATACCACGCACCTTCATTTGCATAAGGTAATCCCACAAAGTAGCCGGAACCATGCCCCTTCATTTGCATACCACGCACCTTCATTTGCATAAACTAATCCCACAAAGTAGCCGGAACCATGCCCCTTCATTTGCATACCACGCCCCTTAATTTGCATACCACGCCCCTTCATTTGCATAAGCCAATCCCACAAAGTAGCAGAAACATGCCCTTCATTTGCATACCACTCCCCTTCATTTGCATACCATGCACCTTCATTTGCATACCACGCACCTTCATTTGCATAAGATAATCCCACAAAGTAGCCGGAACCATGCCCCTTCATTTGCATACCACTCCCCTTCATTTGCATACCATGCCCCTTCATTTGCATAAACTAATCCCACAAAGTAGCCGGAACCACGCCCCTTAATTTGCATACCACACCCCTTCGTTTGCATAAGCACTCCCACAAAGTAGCCGAAACCACTCCCCTTCATTTGCATAAGCCACTCCCACAAAGTAGTCGAAACCACACCCACAAAGCAGGTGGGACGCAGCCCACCACTAATTTGCATAAGCAAAATGTTAGGTGTGTGTGTGTGTGTGTGTGTGTGTGTGTGTGTGTGTGTTAGTAGTAGTAGTAGTAGTAGAAGTAATACAACATAGGCAGGGCTGCACATAATTATTTTGGGCTAGTTCTCAAAGACATGCAAGTTGGTGCGCACAGCGGGCGGGGGAGGGGGGAGGAGGCGGGGGCGGGGGTATGGGGGGGGTCGACGGACGGACGGGTCGACGGTCTCTACACTGCCACAATGTTATGCTGCCCACACAGCCAGATGCAAAAGATACAAAGATGCTAAACTACAGTCACAAACAGTGTGGTCGTTAAGCAGCAGGAGGTTTGTTAGCAGCACTGAAACGTCCTACACAGATTCATTACTCACCTACTGCTGCAGGTTCCATGTTTAAATAAAGTAATTCCAGTGTTGTTCAAGTGACAGATGCATGATGACAGGAGCACCTTAAACTTTGGGAAAGTGTTATAGTAGCTTGTTTACAACTGAAACAGACTTCCTGTGCTCTGACTTCCTCTTCAAAATAAGAGATTAGTCAACACTAGTTTTATTTCTAAGTCTACTTACAGGACATAACATCATATTTGAGTTCCTTTTGAATACCTGTCAGATTCTCTACATATAACTGTCGCACCATGCGCAAATGCGCCTTGCATGCATCTATCTACCGTGCAGAAAACATTTTGACGACGCATGCGCACTGGCACACCAGTTGTGTGCAGGCCTGAACATACGCAATGATGCCTGATCTTCTGACGTCACATCCATAGTTGGTTGACTGGATGGCGTTGTCCTCACCTGGAGATAAATGCCCCCGGAATTATGATCCATCCATCCATCCATCCATCCATCCATCCATCCATCCATCTATTCATTCATTCATTCATTCATTCCCCCCGGAAATAAATAAATAAACAAGGATAATCATCCATCCATGTGTGACAATTGTTTGACACACATCATGTCATGTCATGTCTGTCTATAGCAAGAGGTGGAGGGGGGGGCCGCCAAAGCATATTTTAGACTGATTCAGTATTGACCATATTAAGCCAGGTATCACGGCAGACAGCACTAATATTATAAACAAACGTGAATGGAGCACTGCTGCCAACATAGTACACACGCATATAGTGGCCATACTGGCATACTCACCATAGCCTGGTCAAGGTTTCCCCCTGGTGGACGTGTCATTTCCAACTGTCAGCGCATGGAAAACTAAGGGCTAATAATATATACTATTCTCTGCCTATCGGGACGTAACTCGGAGGGCGCGTCTTAAATACATTTCAATTGTACATTTAGTTGACAAAAAGGTAAAGAGTGATTTATTTTGATTTATCCTCAATCCTCTGTCCGAGGTCACGAATCTTGACTTGTCTCGAACCAGCATCCTCTCACAGCAGAGGCAGCTGCCTGAACCACTGAGCCACCGTGGAATACTCTGAGCCAAGGATTGAGGGTACATTTATCCTCTTGTTTTTTTGGAAACTCAAACCACAGACCACCGGCACACTAGCTAGTTAGAAATATCAATGTCTACTTATATGAATGCATACACAAGTCAATGCATTCCACCAAAGATCCCTCACGTGACGTTAGGGTAGAGTTTGTTTTAACAGTACTTGTGAGGACTCTCTCTCACACACACACACACCAGAGACTGGCAGCTGATTGGCTCATTCAGGGTTGCCAGGTTGGTGGCTGTCTAATGCCTGCTGCATTGTGTGTGTGAACCAGCTACACTGGCATTTAAACACATTCATATTGTAACTGTTGCCAATATAGGTGATATAGCTTTATTCCTAAAAGGTCTAAGTTCATAATGAAGAAGTTCATAATTAAGTCACATTTACGTTTAAAACATTATTTCATGTATTTGTGTCAAGTTGTTGCAATGCTTTTATTTTGAAGAGTCAAAGTCATGTTCCGTGTCTCGTTTGGTCTGCTCATGTAAATTGGGTACACAGGTTTTTTGTGTAAGCAATCAAGCCACAAGCAGCTAGCAGCAGCAGGGTGCAGCAGCTCCGTTTGCACTGGTCACACAAAGAGACTAAGTTACAAGAGACTGTCATAAGAAAGGTTATAAGGACCTAAGACTGAAGAGATTCCCTTCTTTGTTATTTGCACGCAGCCAATGAGGTATTTGTTGTTTGTTTTATGTCTGTATTTTACTTTGGTAAAATGTTTGCATCTACATGCTGTGCATGTCATGTCGTATTTATGTTAATTGTAACGTGCTTGTTTTATTGTATTGTTTATAGTTTTCACGGTGAATTTGGAGGATCCACAAGTCTTCAAATAAATCAGTTTCAAGGAAACCACTTGTGTCTGTCTGTGCTCGGAGGGAGTTACACATATAATATGACAGCACCACACACACACACAGAGGCATTGCCTAAAACACATTAAAACACTCAAACATTCCAGGTGACTAAATGAAAACTATTCAAGGGACTGAAATGAGTGTGTGTGCACACGCGCACATGTGCGTGTGTGTGTGTGTGTGTGTATATGTGCGTGCGCACGCTGTGTGTGTGTGTGTGTGTGTGTGTGTGTGTGTGTGTCTGCGCGCGCGCGTAAATGGTGCATTTATATAGCGCCTTTATCCAAGGCGCTTTACATAGATTGTGCATTACATTCACCCATTCATACACCGATTTCGGCGGAAGCCATGCAAGGTACCAACCAGCACATCGGGAGCAAATTTGGGGTTCAGTGTCTTGCCCAAGGACACTTCGACATGTAGACAGGAGGAGCCGGGATTCCAACCGCCGACCCATGGATCATTGGACGACCTGCTCTACCTCCTGAGCCACAGCCGCCCCATACGCTGTGCGTATGTGTGTCAAGACATTTGATTAGCAACTACACACACCTGTTGCAAGGTCCCCTTTTGGTGTTTTAAACGTTTACTGGGGACCCCCCGGAAATCCCACAAGGGCCCCTGGTGGTCCACAGACCCTGAATTGAGTAGCACTGGTATACATTCTAAACATTTGTATACAGTCAGCTTTTATAAATGTCATTTTAAACGTGAAAACAGACTGTTGCGTGCTGCTGTCTGGTCGTGTGCTTCAAACCATTGTGATGCCGCATTAAACTACTTTTACTGGGGACCCCCTGGACAACCCCCAAGGGC